>NW_009943129.1:21204-55886 GCF_000696875.1 Nestor notabilis | reverse complement strand
TACATATATATATATAAAAGGATCTGGCATGAAGTAACCCCATAAGAGTAAGCAGTAACCTTAAAATATCTCCTAGTGGAGCTCTTTGTTTCTCCTTAGCTTTTCTGTCGTTTAACCTTTTAATCTCACTTTAGCCACTGTGCTTCTGCTTGCGCTGTTTGCAGCAGTGGTGTTATCCTAAAAGCAGATTCGTTACCCGGTGTGCAATAAGCCAACTGGTGCATACACACAAAGGAGTTTGTTTTTTATTTAGGCCCGGGTGCTTGGTGGATTTCCGCAAGTCAAGCACATGCTGGCTTCTTTGTTACATTTATACACAAAAGCTACAAGGTAGTATTCTCTCAGTTATAATGATTGATCAGTAATTTACATACAGTCATATTTGCTGTGTCATTCGTCCTAATCACTGTGCATGCTCTATGGGGGTCTTTGATGGTCGTCAGTGGTCATTTAATGAGATGTCCCCCAGAAGTTCTCTGCCAAGGTTCAATCATTGGTCAGCTTTGTGTTATTGGAATAGCCTTCTTGATTGCAACATCAATTTTCCTGGTTTATATCCAAAAGTCCTTAGATTCAGGGCTAGGTATCTCCACCAGTTTCACATAAACAATCCACTGCTATCCCTCAATGTCAGAAACTAGTACAAGGTCATCCTGACAGAAATTAAATAGGTTTGTTTGTAACAGTGATGCTTTGAGATGTGCTTTTGCAGATTCTTTGTGTATAACTGAAAAACTAAAAAAATGATCTGCAAGAAATCAGGATTTTTAATTCTTAAAGAGGGATGGATTTTCATATAGAAGTATCCTAAAATGCTTAACCCAAGCCACTGATTGGAATGTAAGCTAACAAAAAAGGAAATGTGTAGGGAGAAATACGAAAGGTATTTAGAAACCTGAAACAAGAAATGAGGAAATATGTCCTTCTAATCATTAAGAAGTGGCAGCCTGCCACAAGATTGTATCCCTGTCCTCGCCCTCTCTTTCCCATGAGCAAAAGATGTCACTCATTGTGTGCAAAGAGATTAGAAGAACTTTCTTTGGCTTACCTTATTTGATTAGCCTCCCTGCTAATACTACTGTCTTCTGGTAGTCATTGAGGTGAGGTTTTAATGAAATGTACAATAAGGCAACATCTGATGCTATCATTCATTATTTCTCATACTGTGACATAAGTTGTGGACACCTAGAGACTGAGGGCTCTTCTTCCAGGAGAAAATCCTGGTTATATACTGAATTGCCTTGATAAATAACTGATCTAGTGACCCTTGCAGGTGCAAATGGCAATTTGTAGTGTTTTTAAGCATAGATATATGACGTGATTTATGATTCTGATCAGGCAGCTTTTACAGATGGCATTGTAGTTTTCTCCATGGCAACGCTTTGCAGACGTGCTCAGCTGGCTGTGTTGCCATACAAGGTTCATAGCAAAAACTGCTGGTGTGGAGTTTCACTGTGTGGAATATGTGTCCTTTTCTTGGTTGCTGTTACCCTTCAAAACTCCATGCTGTAAGCTCTCTGTAGGCTACCTACCACAATTTTTACTGAAGGCATCTTTTACATCTGAGTCTTAAAGCTGACTTCTAATCCAACTTCTTTTTACATAGTCTTATCCAGATCTGTCCTTAACCCACAGGAACAAGAGTAGTTTTTGTTTTAACACTATAATCTTTTAATTAAATCAACCAGCTTGGGTTTTGCTTTTTTTTTTTTTTTTTTCTCTCTTTTATTCTTTCAGGTGTGATGAAACTCAAACCCTGTACTTGGCCTCTATACACTTTTGCATTAAAAATGCTTATCCCAGATGCTAGAATATCTGTAAAAGTGAAAAGGCTTTTCTTGAATGCATTGGTGGAATTCTTAGCAGCTCACACATGCTGTGCTTTTAAGTGGATTTTCGATGGTCTTCAGAAGATTAAATGCTCCTTGAAAAAGCTAATCTTTATTCTAGTAATGTAGGTTTGTGGCCAAATGAAACAAGTATGTTTGTCTGTGGAAAGTAGGGCTTTCTCTTTTGATCCAAATTTTTGTGATGGGTAACAGACTGCTATGCTTTGCATTACTTCAGTTATTATAAAATGTGTATTAAATTCTATAGAGTACAAGGAATTCAATGAAGGAGCACATTAGCTTTGAAGTGTGTTGGATTTTGGCATTATTTGTTCTTTGCTGACGCTACTCGTTATGATTTTAATTTTCTTATTAAAATGTATAATAATAATATCAGAGGTCCTTGGATATATACACTGAACGTGCATGGCTATGATATTTTTTCCAGTGACAAATTTCATACTTATCCCAACAATGTATTATTTTCCTTTCTGGAAATAAAGTGTCATCCAGTAATGTTCATTGCTGCAGACATGTTCAAGACAAAAACATATGGGGCACTGTATTACCTGTTAGAAAACTCGTGTTCTCTGATAACTGCTCAATAGGATGCAAATCAATCCCAAAATGAATTGTGTAGACACATCCCGTAGAGTACAGAAAGCTTCACGTATCCCACCAGAGACTGAGGTGGAGTTAAAAATACTTTGAGATGGATTTTTTTAATTTTTTTAATAAAGTTGTTAATTTCGGTTTCTTAACACATTAATTTTTAGTGCTTACTAAGGACACACTTTAATTGTTACAAGTGTATTAGATACTAGAACGGTATTTTTCACATTGTATGCTTGATTTGCAAGGATGCAGTGCAGTGAAATTTGTTCTTGATTAAACATACCAGCAGAATATTAGTAATACTTAAGGAAATTATTAGAGTGCAGGTTTTCTGTGAAATTCCTCTTGCTGTCCTCTAAGACAAGTGTTGTGTCCCAGTTTCTTCCAAGAAATTGTTTAACTGGAAGCTGGACACATTTCAGATAGTAATATTACCAAAAAGTAGATTTTTTGTTTTAGATGAAGCAGAGTAAGTTTTACACTATTCTGAATTTTGCAAATATTTCTGTTTGAAACCGTACCTTGACTTTTATTGAGATTCCAGAAAAATGATTTTTGGAGAAAGGAAGTGATGATTGTTTGCATAATACTCATTCCTGGCTAACATACCTATTTTTTTTGTCTGCTAGGTTGAAGACTGACAGAGCTTTGCGTTTGAGTATCATTGGTAAACAGAAACTTCTATTACTGCATACAGTATTCAACTTTTTAGCATAGATTTTAAGTTTTACCAATTTTATAGATAACCTAGTTAGAGTATATTTCTCTATAATAAGACTTTGTAATCTTAAAAGATTTTGTTGAAATGCTAAAATACCTGACGGTCACTCAAGTAGTATATACAGGATTGAATTTGAGGTGGCGTGTAACTTAGAGTGCAATCTTTAGTCAGTGTACATGACAACAGTGCAGTACAGATGAAATATCTGTTTTATATGAATGTGCATATATTTGTTGTGCATGTCTCCATGTTTTTTTAATTGCTTGTGAAAGAAAATAATATATGCAGGTTAACAGACATACTGTGCTAGCATATAAATTCAAAACTTTGAGACACAACCTGGAATATTTTTCTCTTTCATATGATTGACACTGCATCTTTTCAATTTAATCTGTCTAAGAATTGTGATGATCAGAGCTCTTGCTGAGTTCATGTTGGGTTTTTTCTTTGCCTTGGGGCCTTCTGAGGTTTCCATCTTAAGCAGTTGATACAGTGATATTTTAAAAACTAATTTTGAGTGAAGCAAATTGTATTATATTTTTTGCGTAAGGAAAAATATAAAATACATCTGAAATGATGGGAGAATATTTCTTTTATAGGTGCCTTCATACCTGGTACACACAGTACCAGTGAGTGTGTGATGCCATTCAGAATCTTGAAAAATGGGGGGTTAATTTAAAAGCTTTGAAGAACTTTAATCTGCGTTGGTGCTACAATGCTGTTGTAATCACTGATATTTATTCTTGTAGGAGAAAAATTGCAATGGTTTCAAAGTCACCTGGACCCCACTAAAATTGAGTACACAAAGAAGGAAGCTGGTGAACTAATTGAAAAGTAAGACTGGTGTCAAAAACAGGATGGGAAAGCTTGATTTGTCTTCTAAAATAATGTTCCTAAATAAGATCTGTGAAGTGATGATGACTCAGAGGAGGACTTTTTATATGTTACTGTTAATAATATCAATAGTTGATTTTATTGGAACTGAGGTTAATTATGTATTGAAAGATGCATATATTCACACTAGAATTAATCATATAAGTCATGTGTTTGGAGTTTTTTTATTTTTTAAGTATATCTCTGCATTTGTATTGCATGAAGGACCCAAAATGATCTGGACAGTAGTAAAGGCATGCCAGCTGGGTTATTCAGTGACACTTAAATGTGCAGATTTCATTCTACTTACTCCTTTATTCTTTAATTTTCTTTGCTGAGAAGATTAAACAGTACTCAGGTGGGTCAATTTTTAGGGCAGGAAGTACCAAAATTTAATCTGCTAAAACCAGCTCAGTTATTTCTGTGCTTCTGGATGTATGTACCTGTGACTTGTCACCTGGTAACTAGATAACATAATAGATATGTATTCTTATACAGGTATACTATATCAGTTTCCTTTCAGAAGCTTTAACATATATCCTACACTGTTCATGCAACCTGTGAATCGCTAATCAACGCTAGTGATACCACAAAGGCAATAAGAGCTTTTGTGAGATGATGTAGAACACATGCCAAAGAAGAATGTTACTTTAAATATTATTATTGAAGTTCAGCAATTAAAAATTAGGAATACTTAGATTTAACACTGGTCTTCCAGAGCAAGTGAATTATAATCATGTGGGAGTTTTGTTTTATGCAAGTACAGTTTAAAAATCAAACAAAAAGGCAAATAAAACCCCCTAATCTTCTGGATGCCACAGATGATTCGAATGAATTCTAAATGGAGCTTTTATTTTGAAGATTATAGTTCAAATCCAAGAAACATCTCTTGACTAATTTAGAAAATAAATACAATTAGAAAAATAACTCCTTAGATTATCAAAGTAATTCTGTTTTGCAAAAGTTTCGCATGACTGCATCTAGCATAAATGCATTTTATTTCTCTCAGTTATATGTGTCGATTCGATGCTGAATTGGAGCAGATTGAATTACAAAACAGTATTAAAGGTAGACAAGGCAGACAGCATGGTTCACGGGAAACTGTCATCAAGCAGACCATTGAACGTGAAAGACAACTCTATGAAGGCTATGGAATGGGTATGTAAAAGCATTACAATAAATCCTGTGGTCATACCTCCTCCTGCTCACAAGGCTAGAATCTAGGTGCAATTTCTAGGCATTGTCTTTATTTTTCTCTTTAAAGGAATTGACTAACTGCTAGGTATCTGCTTTGCAGAGGAGGGGCAGTGTAAAGAATAGAAGTAAAAAGATGGTGGAGATCTGATTCGTAGATTTCTCTTATAATATTTTGCTTTTATGCATTTTTGCTAGTGCTGCCTCTTTAGTTGCCGGCATTTGTAACCCATTTTTGAAACTAAAGTGAGATTTAATGCACCTGTCTCAAATACAAATACTGTTCAGCAGCTTGCTTGGACCTTAATTATATACGAAGTATTTTTTATTTTACAAGTACATTTCAGTTGATGTGCATGTTTTAACATACATCAGCATGAAGACTTTTATTTGCTCATGTGGACAATAGTCAGCATCACTTTCTCTACAAATTACTTACTTTCTTTAGGTGGTCTTCGTTGCCTGGACTCATGACAATGAAATCTTTACATGCAGCTTTCTCTATCATTCTTTTGATGATACACAAACTTACTGTTAGGGATAAACCTGTGGCCTGACTTGCCCCTTTCCATCAAGGTGGACCAGTGGCATGAGGAGCTTCAGGAAGTTTCTTAACATGCGAGAGTGGACTTTAGGGTTCATGAACTTGAAGAAAACCAAAGCCTCTTCAGAACAAGACCTTATATTCCACTAAGGTTGAGATGTGTTTCATGTGGGAGCATGATGCAGCAGAAATTGTAGTATCGATGTATTTCCAGAATTTGAATATTTCTGGAGTTTGACTATTAAAATTGAGGTATTCCAGGAAGAAATCCTGGGCTATTGTGACATATCTACTCTTCAGGCTCTAATGTACATGCATAAATGATAACCCACAAGTAGAAGAAAAAATTTTGCCTTCTGTTTTTCTTGGGTAGAGGAATTGAAAGCACTTGGAGTTTTTAAACACTCACCTTGGCAATTATCACAAATCTGAGTAAAATCATGCCAGATATTCCTGTTGACTTTTTCTTTATTACTGTTTATCTTCCTTTGGCGTAGCCATCTATGCCAGCAGATGATCTAATGAAATCTGAGGAGCAGTCATGTGAAAACCACAACAAGCATTAAAGCTGAAAATTTCTTCTTAAGAAGAAACACTTAAATTCTTTTTGAAGGTATTTTCTGGTATTGGAGGTAGTACACAGATAAAAGCTACATGTGAGAAAGAGAAATAAAAGACTGAAAATTTGATAGCCAGAACTAGGCTGAGGGGAAGCAGCAGTAATCTGGTGAAATAAGGGAGAAAGACAAAGGGATAATGAAAATGCAAAAAGCAAAGAGTTGTTTTGAGTAGAATCAAGTCAAAATAGTAGTGAAATTGATGTATTTTGCTTCAATAAATAAGCATGTTGGAGTTGAGTGATGAATTTAATTTCAATGCTAAAGTATTATAGAGATGCAGTCAGTCCTTCTAACAGTACATCATGGAAGAGATGAAAAATCTACATTATTTTGTGGTTAGGATACGTAGCACAGCAATGTTTGGGTTGTGTGCCATACTCTTCTTTCCCCTAGTTTATGTTGACCAGTAAAGAAAATCTGTGGCTTTAGAATTTTGCCAGTGATACTTTGTATTTTCATAACCTGCAGTGGCAGAGGAATTCAGGAATATCTGTATGACTTCATGCATAATCTTCGATTTCTTAGAAGGGGGAAAAGGTCATAGGCAATGGGTACTATGAATGTCATCAAATAGCTCAGTTATAGAAAATCTCCTTATTGATTTTGCTTTTAAATTTTAGTTCTTCCTTTTTTCTTTACTGTTTTGTAGAAAGCTGACAGGAAAAAAAGCAGTAAGGCTAGATAGAAAGATGTCAAATGCACAAGCACAACATAAAAATAAAGAAAAATCTAGAAATATTGTAAGCAAAATTTGAGGTTATTATAGTATTAGTAAGTAAATCATTCAGGGAGCATGGTGCAACTTCACATATTAAATACACTCTCAAATCATTCATTATTTGTTATCACAGCTGCTGCAGGTTTTGCTCTCTGTCTAGGACAGTATTAACTCAGAGAAAATAGTTGCTGCTAAATACTGTAATTAGAGATTGAGGATAAATGGAAAACAGCTGGAAACTGTGCTTTTATGCTCTAGCTCATTATTATCCCTGGAAACTAGTGAGTGGAGCTTTTATAACTGACTTGGTATTTGTTGGGCTTTTTTCTCCCTATTCTTGAACTTGGTTATTTCTTGTATGCATGTGCATTTGCTATGAAGAGACTACATGATATGAATTATTTACATTTAGGGAAGTCTTCTAAAATTTGATGCTTGCTCTCTCTTTATATCAGATATATGTAAATGAAAAATTAGTCTTTACTGTCTATTTACGAAAGTGGTAGATGTCCAAAAGCATAATAAATTTTAGTCTTTCTTTAAAAAAAGTAGTTGTACAGGGAATATTCAGTCTGTCTGTGTTGTTGAATTTTGTTAGCAGCTTCTTGTCACTTCATTACTCCTGAAATGTATCTACATTATTTGTAAAGCAGTTTTCTTGTTGATGTTGTAATTTACATTATTCCTGCAGATAGGACTAGAGTTTCTAGTTCTGTTCCTAATCTGGCAACTCTGTGGTTTGCAAACATACATGTAAGCATAACTTAAAAAACTTTGCCACTGCCAAAGCAGTAAAGAGCAATTCAGTACCAAATCTTGGTTGGTCACAGAATCTCTCCCCCTCAGAATGCCTACTTTCTCATGATATTGGTGAGCCCTGGATGACAGGCTAGATAAAACTATTAGAATATTCTCTTTGAAAAAAGTCCTTTGTAAGTTAATAAAAGGTATCAATGCTTTACAAGGTGGCTTTTTGGCTTTTTGTTTCGGGTTTGGGGTTTTTTTTTCCCCAACCAAAAAAAGCGGTTGACAGTTAAAAGTTTTGTCATTCATCCTAGTTTGTCTGAGAATAACACTGAACTGAATGTTGGAACAGTGCTTTCACAGAAGGAACAAATAAAAATCTCAGCCGGCACCTATTTCAGTTGGCCCAGATTAGCATGGTGCCACTTCTGCCAAACTGACTGTTTACATCACTGAGTCATGTCCTAGAAGCAAACCAAGTTGTCATTGCTCCTTGTAAAATAGCTGAGGCAAGGGAAGAACTTCTTTCTCTTGTGGGGGCTAGGATGTTTCAGCATTTGCCATCCAGCTGCCAGAAGTCCATTAGAATGTGTTCTGTTCAAACACCTGGCATCCTGCTCTACTCTTCCCAGTGTCTGTATTTTAAACACTCACGTTCTTGTACTGCATGGTAAATTTCATGAAGCATATTTAAGTGTTGGTTACATTTTCTTACTTGAATTAGCAGATTTACTTTCCTAACGACTGCTCTCTGTTGCTTGCAGTGGTGACTTAAGTGCTTCGAAGTTTTTTCCAGAAACATTTCAAAATACTTACAGACCACCTAGTGCTCATTAATTTAGAGTGAGGCCTGTGTATTTAGGCCAGCTTTGAAACTAAGTTTTGTTATTTTACCTTGTATCTGTTGTGAGTATTTATAGTGAGTTCTGAGGAGCGTAATTGTCTTTTTATTGTGTGAGTGAATGTCGGTTAAAAACAAGCATAACCAGATCTTGATCTTGGTTGAGGATGTTAGTTATGCTTTTAAATCAAATAATAAATTAATTATTAGTTTCTTCACTGGACTCTTTCTAAAGGGAAACTGTAAGTGCTTAAAAGTTTGCTATTTCTCAGATGTGCCAGAGAAAATGAAGCACGCTCTTTTTATTATTTGTCAGGATTGGATTTTCAGTAACTGGTACATCTGAAATCTGGACTGGTTTTTAGGTGTAAGTTCACTTCTTTTTCTTTAGCAGTGACAAGTCTTCCTGTTTATATATTGTTTTAGAAACTTTCTAATATGAATTCTCATTTTCTTGGGCTTTTAATCTCTGAAATAATACATTCAGCCCTTTAGCTCACATTTCTTTCTTTGAAATGAGACTCATGAATAATGTAACATATCTAATAGAATTTAATTTCATTCCCATTAGAGATCCCAGACATTATGAACAGAAAGCATCTTAAATATTTCAGGTAAGTTCTTTTTATTATCACTACTAATCTGTTTATGGAAAACAATGTTTCTGAATTTGACATGTTGTATGTCCTTTTTCCTAAAGAAGAATTTATGCGAAACTGTCAAAGGATTTGTCATTTGAAAAAGCAGACTAGGTATGCTGTTGCTATTTCAGCATTTATTAGCTGTTAGAAGCTAAATGCTGGTGACGGTTAACCATTAAAATATTGGAAAGGTTAGAAACCTTCAAAAGGTAGATATTCAGTTTCTGTAGCTTAAGTATCTTTTTTCAATATTCTTAGAGAATGCTTTCTCTTTACCTAGAATTCTGACCTCAGCTATTCACTAATTTGCAAAACACCCTAGCTTTTACTGTTACTGTTTAAGGATCAAGACATGAATTTATTGATAAATTGAATAACACTGTTTTTTTTTATCGAAATGAGATTTCAGATGGTAATTTTAGTCATATAACATCGTGACCTTAGATATTTATAGTCAGAACTCAACATTAAGTAACTAAACCAGCATTAAGTTCTTAGTCGTATTTTCTAAGATCCAGCTCTAGGTGTAGTAGATATTTGTGCGTACATACTAGTTGTAAATCTTAAGCCAACTGAGGACTTGTATCCAGTTACAGGACCTGGGAGCTGTGAAACTAGCTGCTAGCTCATCTGGGCCAGCAAGCAAATATGCCTTGCTAATGGATTGAATGAACGCTCTTGCTGACAGCTCTGTGAAATGAGATACTTTGGGAGGGGGTGGGGTGGGAAAGCCTTAATGAAAGCTTATGTTGCAAGGAATGATATACCATTATGCCACTAACTCCTAGGGGTGGTATGTAGCCAGAAGTCATGCTTAGAGGATGCTGGAATGAAGCAACAGGCTTCTGGCTGCTGTGTTTATAAATACACAATTGACTTCTTTTACTGGGATGTCTGATGGAAGTGTTGTATTATCTTGGTAGAGCAAAAATGTGTCTGTCTCCTAATTGACGAATGCTGGCTTTGCCCTTGCAAAAAATTATCCATGCAGTGCACTTACTTGTGATCAGGAAGGCATTCCATTAATTGAGTACTGGATTTGACTTATATATAAATGAACTCTTCCTCCTTCATGCAGCCTCCTTCATGCTTACTAACATTTTGTGTCCTCTTGAAGTCAGTCCTACAAGAATTTAACAGTTACCATAAATCATAATGAAGGACTTTATGTGCATGTGATATTAGCTCTGTAAATTGCGCCTCCAGATGAAAAAACTCTTCCAGTGTAAGCAACAAAAAAGCAGTTTGGGAGCTTAGTGTGTCAAACCTAAAAGCAGGTGGCCTGAAGTACCTGAGGAAACAAACAGTCTGTGGGAATAAAATGAATCATATTTTTTGTTCAGAATGTCAAATATGAAAGCACTTAATTCTTCACAGAGAAGTTACAGGTGGTGTAGTATACAAGATCAGGTGAAAACATTGGTGCTTATTCATACTGCAGTATAATTCAGAAAAGCAGCTTCACTTGAGTTAACGTCTTCTGAAGAAAGGTGAAGTAACTCTGCCACATTCCTTCTTTCTATTGGTAATGGGTTTTCATTACTTTTTTCTTTAAGAGAATGGGATGGTGATCTGAGGAAACTGCCGAACATCAAAATGAAAAAGCTCTCAGCTATGGATGCTGCTTGCAGTAACCCTGAGGTGGCAGATGTGGAAGCTAAAGAAGAATCGAATAAAGCAGAAGAGGAGGCCTAATGAGCACCAGCTGATTCAAGAGCTGAAAAAGCTGAAGGACATTGTAAGAAACCTATTTTAATGATCACTAGAAACAACAATAAATTCTAACTATATTTGCAAAGGCTTTTCTAGTTGCATTTTTTTATGAGCTCACTGTGTACCTATGGTAAACAGTAAATAGTATATTGCTGGGTAAAGCTGTATATTATTGGATAAAAAATTCTGAATATAAATGAATACTTAAAATCTTAATTGTGTCCTTCTCATAATGTACCTTCTCTTTAGTATGCTGGCTCCTGAGTTGACAAAGCCAACGTAGTTTGTCTTGAATTCCTGGCTAGTTGAGTACCTCTTCTCTGTTCATAGAGCAGTCAGGATTCAAACACCTGTTAGAAATACTTTGTAGTGGGAAATCCTTACCTTTTCTTAGTAGTGGCAAGAGTGTGTGTTATGGTCTATAAAGAGCGGGTACCCTGGTAAACAGTAGGGCCACCTATTGTCAACTTTTACTCATCGCTTGTGGTGGTGGCTGGGATGCCTCTAGCTGTGTGCAGTTTTGTGGAGAGCAGAAATAGGCCCCATCTCACGAAATCCAGAACACTCATCGTAGGTGGAAGAAATGGTCTTCCGCTTGGTGGAAATGTATATGCAGAATATCAGGTACATGGAGAATCAGTTAATCTTGAACTCTTACATTGTACCCATCCTGAGAATCTGTGTCAGGAACATAGAAAGCTGGAAAGACTTCAATAAAATACTGAGTACTTTATGTTTTGTCAAGAGAATTTGAGAGAATAACACTGTCTTCACCATTCTGTATTGAAGAATTCAGATCAGAAGCCAGCTGAATTCCTTACAGTCTGTTTTTAAATATCTTATGACCATTTTTTTTTCTTTCTTTGCTGCCCCCTCTTTTGAGAAAGCTGTACATTTTTAAATTAAGTTGCTTAGGACTTATAAATAGCAGGCTTGCTTTCTGAGGCAACTCTTTAGACACCTTTAAATGCGTTTTTCAAGAAGGTTCTTGGCTAATTCTCACTTATAATATTGTAGAATAATTTTTAAAAAAAGGACAAGGGCAAAGCCAAGGCTAATTTCACACTAGGGATTAAGTAGGACAACTCTTAGTGTGGATTAGATTGTTTGAGTACAGAAGTTGCAGTTCAGATGCACTGCCTGTATACTATGTAGCAGTCACAGTTCGGTGCCTTGTAAATTACATGGAAATAATTATTCCTGGTGGATAATCTTTCTGATACTCAATCCCCAATACATTTCTGTGTGTTAAACAACAAGGAATTGTCACAGTAAGTAGATATGTGGGTTCCCAGATTTCTTCTATGGGTAATTTTCTAGGTGTGTATTTTCTTAGCTGTACAATAAGTGTAACTGCTGAGTGTTATTCTGTTAACATCTATATTAAGTTCTTTTCACTCTTTACTAAATAGGCTTGTGCTATTCTTTTCTGTTTTAGATAACCAGTCTATTTAGGTACTATAGAAATAACTGTTGTCCTCCTTAAATTAATCTAAAGAAGAAACCTGAAATATTTAACAGAAGTGAAGCACATGTGAGTGATCTAATGCATTATCAGATGGACTGTAAATCTTGAACCAGGCTAGAGGTCTTATCCTCTGATACCAACCGTATCTCTACACTGTCGCATCACTGCTTTGTGTTTGTGTTTTAGAATCAAGTGTACTGAAGTGTTTTTTTTTAACTTTGTTAAATTGACCTGTTTTATGGAATTCAGCTTTTGATTTATAAAACTTTAGGTGTTATACTTCTGGGACCTCTGCAAAACATTTGACACCGTCCCACATGACATCCTTGTCTCTAGAGAGACATGGATTTGACAGGCGGACCACTTGGTGGATAAGGAATTGGCCGGATGGTTGCACTCAGAGAGTTGTGGTAAATTGCTCGATGTCCCAACTGGAGACCAGTGATGAGCGGAGTTCCTCAGGGGTCAGTGAAACTGGTGCTGTTCAGCATCTTTGTTGGTCACATGGACAGCGGGATTGAGTGTGCCCTCAGCAAGTTTGCTGATGACACCAAGCTGTGTGGTATGGTCGACATGCTAGAGGGAAGGGATACCATCCAGAGGGACCTGGCCAGGCTTGAGAAGTGGGCCAGTGCCAACCTCATGAAGTTCAGCAACATGAAGTGCAAGATCCTGCACCTAGGTCAGGGCAATCCCTGGTTGGAGAACGGATTGAGAGCAGTCCTGAGGAGGACTTTAGACTGTTGGTTGAGAAAAATCTTAATGTGAATGGCACTCTGCACTTGCAGCCCAGAAAGGCAGCTATATACTGGGCTGCATCAAAAGGAGTGTGGCCAGCAGGTCGAGGGATGTGATTCTCCCCCTCTACTATGCTTTCCTGAGACCCCACCTGCTGGACTGAGAGAGTTGGGCTTGTTCAGCCTGGAGAAGGGAAGTCTCTGGAAGAGAGACCTTATGGCAGTCTTCCAGTACCCTAAAGGGGGCCTATGAGAAACCTGGAGAGGGACTTTTTACAAGGGCATGTAGTGACAGGACAAGAGGAAATGGTTTTAAACTGACAGAGGGGGGATTTACATTAGGTATTAGGGAAAACTTTACTGTGAGAGTGGTGAGGCAGCAGAACAGGTTGCCCAGAGAAGCTGTGGCTGCCCCATCTCTGAAAGTGTTCAAGGCCAGGTTGGACAGCGCTTTGAGCAACCTGGTCTAGTGGATGGTGTCCCTGCCCATGGCAGTGGGGTTGGAACCAGATGATCTTCATGGTCCTTTCTAACTGAAATCATTCTGTGATTATGATTCTGGTGGAAGCTGAGCCAAGGTAATTGGTCTGAACTGAAGTCGTGTATGTGTTTTTCAGTGCTTTGACAGATACTGCTTTTTAGAAGGTTCATCTTAAATTTTTGCTTGTATACAACATCTGATGTGCTTTGAAATTTTAAGTAGAAATGTTGCAGAAAATGTCACTTTCCCATCACACTGGTTAAGATACAGAAGGAAAATGAGTAAGATAACTACCTGTCAGAGTAATGACAGGTGAATGCTTTAAAAAAGATCGTATCACAAAGATATGAAGAATAAGATGTTCTATATTCCTTGAAACAGTTCAGTTATAAGACATTACAAAAATTAATTATGACTTGTGTGGTTGATGTGATAGTCAAATATTTGAAGTGATTTCTTTTTTAACACTTGTTATTTACACATCAAGAACATGTTTACAATTTGGACTTCGTTGAATTTGTGGACTTTCTCCTTTGAAGGCCATGTTTTCTCTACTTGTTTAGCTGGCTTTTTAAAATGTTTTGTTGAACTACTGCATAAGTAATGAACAAAGAACAGGTTCTGTGTGTGAACTTTTTATATTGAATTATAAGAAAAAAACCTATGCAGCTGTGAAGTATTCGTATTTGAATTGAAAAGTAATCTAGGCTTAAGTTGATGATGTGCCAGTTTGCCAGATGAGTTTTGTTGCAGAATACTAATGTGGCAATGGGAAAGAAAAAAGAGAAAAAAGCTATGTATTTATTGATTTACTTTTAATTTCTGTGCTCAGAGTTTTGGTACCAAGAGGCCTGGAGGGAAAGGGAATGTAGAGAGAGTCTCTTGCCTCACATGTGTTACTGAGACAAGATAGTACAATTTCTTCTATCAGTTTCATAATCCAATCATGCCTGTGCTTTAAAGTCGGCTATTAGGGTTCTGTATGCTGGTGAGTTTCTTCCCTATGGTGGAAAAAAATGAATGATCTCAGGAGTTCTGAATCATTATTCTATTTCTTTAAAATTAAAATCTAGAAAGCAGGTGCCTTTTAAAAGTGGGAATGGGAAATATTTCTGTGATGTTCTCTGTTCTTACAAACTTGTCTTGAAATCCTGTGCATTTGTAACTAAGGATTACAGACTTCAATGTTAAATCCTCTATTATAATTTTCAGTAACTGATGGGCTTCTGTGGTTAAAGATTAATGTTATGGAAATCTATTTCATTCTTAAATTGTCAGATACTGCTTCACAATATTTCTTCATTTTTAACTGCAAAGTTGTGATAGTTAATACTCAAGTTTCTTTAATTATAAGGGCTCCTTTAAATACAAAAAAAATCAAACAAAAAAGTAACACTTTAACATGGAAAGCCACTTTTATGTAAGAACTTTGGGGTTTTTTAAATGTACTTTCTATGTTTTTACACTTTGCAGTCTACTTACTAACCTGTACTTAGTAGCTGTACTTCTACTCCAGCCAGCCTTGGAGAGAGATTTTGCTAAAGAACCGGCTGAATTACATTCAAACTTTCAGAAGCATCTGAGTTGTTCTCTGATTCTGCAACTTACTCCATTGATGGTCTCAGCTGGAAAGAACCAGCTGACTTTAATTCCAGTAGCAGTATGATTTTTTTTTTTTTATGTAAAAAAAACGAATGTTGATTTAAAAAAAACCCAACCAACAAAAAAAAAACCCCATAAACCTAGAAAACATTATCCTTCTCAAGGCTGGTTTTATGCAGTAGGTTAATTAATTTACAGTTTTTTAGTGTTGGAAACTAATGTGACTGAATTAATGGAACTGTTCATGGCTTACCAGTCTGATCCACAAACTTGGTTCTAAAGGGATGAGACTTCCACAGTTGTGATGTGGAGAAACAAGCACACAGTGAAGCACTTCGCCACAGCATTATATTTTTCATCTTTTTCCTCTGCCAAAGTATGTGTCGATCCTTATGGAACTCCAGTATGTGCAATGGGATGCAAGGAGTCAAAAAGGCAATGTATGTGAACCATTTTGTGAGCCATTCCTAAGTAGTTCAAGGAAGATACTTAAAGATTACATTATGTGTGTTTATTTATTTTTATGTCTTTGATTAGAATAGCATATTTACTCATCTCTCTAATGACACTGTTGTATGTGAGGACAGAATCTGGGATCTGAAAGTATGCATTTAAGTTGGAATGCAACTACCTAAAAACTTTTTTTTTAATCACCAGGCAGATAGGAAAGAGCATTATAAAGGACATTACTTTTTCTCAGAAGAGAAAGTTCTCTGCTTAAGGAATCCTCCAGACTTCATTTTCTAGTAAAGGCAAAGAAACACCCACATTACAGAAGTCTGTCAGATTGGCTTGTTTGGTCAGCCTCAGCATGATACAATGCCTACATCATATTTCTATCTTCTAGCTCTTTCAAGAGTAAAAATACACTATTCTTGACTTTCTCCTGGAAAGTCTTTCTCCTGGAAGTTTTACAAAGGTGAGAAGCTTTGCTAATGAGGTGTTGTGATTTATGCACAGCAGTTTAAGCTGTTGCCTTAAATACAGCTAAGCAAGATCCTGTGCAGAGGTCCTATAATGAAAATCTAAAAATAATCTGACAGTCAGAGACTTACTGTAGAGGTCCTATAATCAAAGTTCCGTAAGTCTTAACTGCTTGTATTGAAAATACTGCCCAATTTTCATAAAAGGAGGAGTTTAATATGTAACTAGTTACGTGTTACAAATGAAAATAAAACTATATAAAATTTAAACTGAGTTATTAGACCAAAATGCCAGCATTACTCTAAAAACAGAAGCATTTTCTAAATAAATATAGAAAGGTGGCAGCATTCTACTAATGTCAGGTCATGTTCAAGTTCATACGTAGTCAAGCAGGACAGTAGCATGCTGATTTGAAAATTTATGAGGTGACAATGCCCATTGCTAGGATATGATCTAGCCAAAAATTCTTACACACACTTTTTTAATGAAATATTTCTGGTTTTCTCCATCCCTCAAAACGTACTAGCAAGCCTTCAGGTAAAGTGGCACTTGAAGATTTGCCAAAACCTTTGCCTGAACTTTCTTCTAGACTGATTTGTTCTTTTGACTGTATTCTTTACGACTCCTGTAAGTAGTAGTCTTGCTCCTGAACCATTAAGATTTTGTTGGTTGGTTTGTTGTTCTTTTCTGAGTTTATTTTTTAATATAACCCATCTAAATCTTGCTGCTTTACTTTCCACTTCTATGCTGTTTGTGAACCGTTACCAAATTTTGTAGAACATGTTGTTTGCCATGTTGTCAAGACATATGCATACACAGATGTAATGATCCATGCTTCATTATAGCCTAATTTCTTCAAATTATAAATTGCACAAAGTCTGAAGGCATTGTAACTATATGGTATTTCTGAAAGAAAAAAACCCCAAACATGCCATTTATTGAACTAGATGACCCTAAAGAAATGAGAAAAAGTTAAGCTTTGTGTCATATGTGCTGGATGGCTTCCCATGTGGCTTTCAAGAGCAGTTATCCATTGCTAAAATAAGACCCAATTTAGTTAACACACAAATTACTGTGACTTGCCTTCTTTGCTTTTTATTTGGAATAGTGCTGATTATTGTATTTTTATGTATATTACCTGTGAGCCATTTAAAAAAGAAAGTATTCAGTGTGATAACTGTGACTCAGACTCAGTCATAAGTATTTGCAAGTAATAGAAAAGCAAGTTTGTCCCTGGACCCACAGTCTGCAGCAGACTGAAATCATTCTGTTCTCAACCATGCTGTAAACTTTATTGAAGGTTATTTTATTGGGAGACAGGGGGAGGGAGAGTGTGTGAGTAAATATAGCATATTTCCTTGTTTATGTGTATACAGAGAGCAAACTGGACAGAAATGTGTGTTCTAATGGTGCCCTTCATCAAGAGATTTGAACATTTGTGTGCAAAGCAAGAAGGCATAGTGACATACCTGTTTTTCCATATGCTAAGAAATGGAAGTGAATAGATCTTTATTACTAGAACTTCTTTGGTTGTGCTGTTTCTTCTGTATTATGTCTTGTAGGGATTTGTGAATCCATCTTTGATTTGCATGGTGAGCTAGTTAGGGCAATTTTATCAAAATGAACAATCTGTTGGCCTTGGATGTAGGGAATGTAATGTGTTAGAACACTTCTCCTGTGTTTCGAACATATATTCTTAGCAGCCATATGATGACTTATTCCAGCTAGAACTGTGAAGTTTTGAAACTTATCCCACAGTCTCCCAGGCTGACAATATAAGGGAAAGATACAGGGTAGGTGGGTACAACCTTCTTAAGAAAGCTAAATTTGTAGTTTGTTTGGGATGCTGTGTATTTATCGAGATAGGATATTTTCTTTGGTTTTACACCTGACTGAAAGTACAGACTCTTTTATAATGCGAACATAACATATTTCTTTTCATTAAAAAAATGCATCTTTAGGTTTTGTTGAAAAGTAGAAGTCTAAAATAATAAAAAAGGGAACATGACCCATTCTGACAATCAAAGGTAGGATTAGCTTTAAACCACCTAAGTGTCCAACCGAGCTTTAAAGCTTTCTAGCGTTGGACATTCCACAGTCACATATAACAAACAGTTCATTACAAAGCACTGCTCTCCTTAGGAAGTGTTCTTTTTATCCTCCTAGAGTTGAAGCCATATACTAGTTTTCCATTTTGCTATGGATGTAAATAGGTTGCTTTCTGGACGTTCTTTATGCAGTTAAAGCCTGTTCTCAGTCTTCCCTTCTTCAAGTTAAACAACCAAAGCTCTTTTCAAGTGTTCTTGTACTGTAAGGTATTTTCCTGAGCATGATGCCACAGCCTGCTACCCAGAACAGCCACTCTGAGTTAGCAGGTATGTCAATATTAAGTACATAGCTGAGTGTACTATTTACCTTTCTTACAAGACTGTGGTCTTGCCAAATCATTTCAGCATTTGGTGCTCTCTATAATAAAACTGACACATGTAGAATACTACAGTAATTTGGGTCATTCGTTTAATACAAATACATTTTTTTTCACAACAATAAGCAGATACATTACTTTTGTTTCCCTTATCTTCTCTCTTTCAGTACACATTCAACCACAATTTTTCTTTTGCAAAAGAGAGGGAGTTAAACAAGTAACACAAACTTGTAGTTCCAAATATTATACACAGTAAAATATTTTCATCTTAGAGTAAGTTTCATTGCATTATTAGAAATTATAAATGGGTTTTTCTGATGATGGGAAATTACTATTTTTTTCTACACAACAAAAATAAACACTGCCTTCCGATACAGCAGTGTGTGAATGGCACAGTTGGACTAGTTGAGAATCTTTGTAATGCTAATGATGGTCAACAGTGGTATGTTTATGCCAGTTTGAAATAAATTTTATAATGCTTGTAACTTAAAACAGGAAAAGAAATGTGCTTGTTCACAGGTTAGGAGTATCTTCTTTAAAATTCCAGATCTGATTTGACACCAGATTACTTCTACCTACCTTCATTAAAACTTTCCTTAAACAAGAATGCAGATTAAGCTGCTCTTGGTAATGGCTGCTTAGAGCAAGGTTCTGCCCTTGTGGGTTTAGCCAAGGCTAAATTCCACTGTCAGCATCTTTCTTTGAGATGCACTGTGGTTACACAGGCAGTTTGGTATGGATCTTCATTTAATATGTTATTTTCATTAAAAAGTCTTAGAATGTATCTTAAAACTTTCAGCATACCGTTTTTTTTGCAAGATAGAATCCTGTGTTTGTTAAATTGAGAGACAAAATTGTGCTTTGTGTAGGAATGAAAAAATATTTGCTGGTAAGCAGCAGTCTGGTGTCTGTATTTGTGCACCTTATTCATGCAGACCTGTATCCAAGGCATGGTTGTGTGAATAGCTCGTTGCCCTTTTGAAGAGGTAGCACCCTGCTTCAGAACCAAATTCCAATCCTGCATGAAATCCCTGAAAGCTCTAGAATATCCAGTGCACCTAAGAAGATAAAGGGATGCACGGGGCTAATACTGTAATGCTTTAAAAGGTTAAAGACTGCTTCAAGCTGCAGACTTTTTGTCTGTCTCAGCAGACAATGTCCTGTTTTGCTGCTTTTCCTGCTGTCTAATATTTCAAAGGGAAAGGAGGAATTTCAAGTCTTTCTCCGTTCTTGTGTTTCACTAGCTGTAAGCTCAGTTGCACGTGTAGTTGAGATGAGTTCTGAAATAGCGTTTTGAAGTTAAAGTCATCAGTATAAAATTCTGCAAGTTGTCTGTTCTGTGGCCGACTCTCCAGTATATTTTAAAAAAGGTACAGTAATCTTGTTGGATGCTAGAGTCTGCTTTCAGAAGCCTCAGGTATTTTCTTTGAGCTGAATTTTCTACTTGTTCAAGAAAAAAACCAATGTGAATTAGTCTCCAGTGAAGTGTCAAAACAGGCGATAAAGTACTTTCAATGGGGTCATGAATCTATAGCAGGTCAAAGAAAAAGTTGGCTAAGGAAGCAGGGTTACTGTCACTTTGTAAGAAAATCTCTGATTATTTCATAAAGCTGTTAATTTATCTATCTTCCATAATAATGTTCCTTGTCAGTCAATTTTGCTATGATTCATCAGGTTTTATTGTAAATATCATCCCAAACATTTAGATGCAACTAGTAATTTTAAGTGTCTAACTTCAGATTTAAGATTTACTTTTTAGCACGTAAATTTACACTTCTTGAAAACCATGCCTTTGCAGACTATTTTAAATGTGCAGTTGTGAGGCATTCCTTAGTACTGTCATAATTTTCTGAAGGCCTTCTGAAGCCTCCTTCACAGTTACAAACAGAGAAATGATTTGGTTACTCTTGTATGTCATTTCAAATGAGAAGCTGCTACAATTCCAATTTGAAATTGTAGAATTGGGAAGTTATTTTGTATGAAAAGTTTGTGGTGTTATGTGAAATCTTAAACATCAATCCAACTCACCTGGAGACACAGTAAATATTAATATGTATCTAGGGACTGTTCAAGCACCAAGATTTTGTGTTCTGTTTAGCCAGATGACAATCACTTAGTCACAGCAAAATTACATGAACAATTCCAGTACAAAAGAACATAATGGTCTGATAAAAGACACATTTCTTGCTAATACTGCTACTTCTAATGTTCCCTGACCCTTAAGCCAGTAAACACATTTGCAAAGGAATGCCTGATATATGAACTCTAATACATCTTAGGTCCAGCACCCTGGATAATTGCAAGAATGGACTGATTCTCTTATTTAATTATAGATATTTGAGTATGTAAAGAGGAAATTTACCAAGGCTTCTGTAGAAGTCTAGTTCACTTGTAATTGTGGCAGATTTCCCCCTTTAAATGAACCTGTCTTTTCCTATCCTCTTTACTCTGGTTCTTTATTTGCTTGTTTGCTTTTCCTCCTTTACCTAAATAAAAGATAAAAAAAGAACTTTAATCTTTTTTTTTTTTAAATATACATTGCATTCGGGCCCCAGACTTGTCCATGCCAGTATGTAACTACTCCAAGTCAATACTGTCTGTTGTGTCCTGATGGTAAACATCACTGGTATGAGAAGTGAATCACAAAAATGGTTTTTTATATATAATTCACCCTGTTGGACACAGTATTACATCTACATTCATTTATCTATTGCACCTTTTAATGCTATTCACACTTCATTTTTATATGAGGATGTTCAAAACACAAAGTTAACTGAACTGTAAATCTCTAACACCTCAAGTTTACCTGTACAGAGGGAAACCATTGATTTATTTTCTCAGGAAGATAAAAACTACCTTTTCAGAACAAGGAGATAAAAACTAATGTTCTCTTAAAATATGTAGGTATATTGTCTTATGTCTACTGTTGTGTATCATGAATCTTAAAAACTGAAACCAAAACTGGCTTCCATCTTTCCTATGTGTCATTCTTTTTCAGACCTTTGATAATATGCTATTTACTTTTGGTGGTTTTGCACTGACCTGCGTTTTTTTCATTTATAGTTCTGCCTCAAATCGTTGTGTATCCAATTTATGTCTAATTCACTCTTACAAAGCAAAATAAACAGCTGAGCCGCTCTTCTAAATGCATATCTACATATTCTCTCCTTCCTGTTCTTGTTTTGCTGACAGCTATATTTAAAAATTATCTGTAGCTTACAGAGACATGAGTGTATACTGGTTGGAGTTGCTTGCTTTTCAAAAATTCAGGCATGTTTAAAACAATACTACCCTTCCAATGTCTCAAATATCCTCAGTTGATACAGCTGCCCAAACATTCAGGCTCCACTGCAGTCACATGAATGTGTGTTACCATATGAGACTTACTTAGAAAGTGAGTGCTGTGATACAGCTCTTTGTACTTCGCTTCACTTAATGCATATAACTTGACTGGTACCCTTTTGAAGTGCATCTTTAAGAAGATAGATAAATAGCAAATACACAACTCTTAGTAGTAAACAGATGAAAGGTTTTTTTTTTCTGTAAACAAAATGATTCTATCAATCAATCAGATCTGTTCCTACTTTCCCACCTATCCAATTTAAATTAAAAAAAAAAAAAAGAAAGAAAAGAAAGTACTATTGTCACATTGGTTTGGCATTGTCTGTTAAACCTGTTCTCTATTGCACTTTCTACACTTCCACTTTCACTACACTTGCTGACTAGTTGAGGAACTACTTCACAAACGGTCACATTCCATACAGTAACAAGTTGCTTCGCTGGATCCATTTTCCTTGTAGGATTTTGTTTTTTGTGTGGTTTTTGTTCTTTTTAACTGAAAAAAATGTAGTCGTTTCTGCTCTCTTTTAGCATTCGTAGTGTAGAAAACACTACACCTTATTCTGCAAGTAGGAAACAATGCTGTGGCTGTCAAACTGGCATGACCTCAGACATCATTTCTTCAGCTTCCAGCTGAGAGTTTGTACCTGTCTGTGCTACTGGCACCATGACTGCGTCCTTGATGTCTGAGGTCTGCATGCACGAAGAGTTCTTCTCCTCCAGTTTTTTGGTGGTGTCTGGGCAGTTCTGAACAAAGATCACTCTGTTGTAGGCTTTCAACCTGCGCCACAGCTGAACATACACCTTACACTGCACGTACATGAAGACCAGGCCCCCCGTGAATCCAATGGCCACCACAACGAGTTTTGTCCAAAATGGCCATTCGAGGACACCTTTGAAATAAAACATTTATATAAACGACTGTTGTTATACATTGAATATTAAACACTGAGTTTCAGTAAAATATTTTGAAAATAAGCCACGCTAAGAATTCCGGGTATGTGCATGCTATTGGGGCAGTCATGGCTCAAGCAGAAAACAGCAGCAGTTTCCTGTCCCATAGGTCAGCCAAGAAACTACATCTGCCTCCTGCTTTCAACTGGCTTCACCACAATTTGATCAAATAAGAAATGCAAGGCCACTCTCACAAAGGAAGCATGATGGTTGATAACATTGATAGCTGTAGTTTTCTCTGTCATGGTAACTATTTAGCAGTACTTAGAAATAGTAACAATATATTAAGTGATAGTGCTAGCCATTTTTCTTTTAATTTGCAGCAAAATGAAAGCATACAAAGACCTTACAACTCGCTTTGTATCTATCTCCCTAATCACTATTACTCTGCTTAACTGAACTTGCCAGGGACAAATCCTCGTGTATTTGTTAAATTTGTTCACAAAATGTTTGTCATACCTTTCTCCAATCCCCTGTCCTGGAATCAAAGGAAGTAACAAAGAACACTTTGCCAAGGTGTCATATCCAGTGATGTGTTCTTTCTTTTTTCTCCGCTTTAACAACTGGTTTTAAATATCACTGTCTCTTTCTTGCTCTTAAATGTGAAAACAGTATGCTTTGCTTCTGACTAAGCCCTGTCAGTGGTAAAGACACCTCGAACCAGCAAGTCACAGCTGAAGTGCTGAGCTCGGAAGAAAGAGGCTGAATAAATGGCTCCATTTTTCTTCAGAGTTTCTTCCACTTCTTAGCAATAAAGATGTGCTGCTTCTGCTTCATCCGTGGTAATACAAAAAGTGTCATTTTTTTGCTTAACTCATATGGCACAGTGAATTTTGCATCTTTCTGTATATTCCAGGATTGCTGTAATTTAACAAACTCGAGATTTATTAAGTGAGGTAAAGCTCAGCTAAGCCTAGACCTGCTTCTTCATGCAGAGCAAATTTATGTGAAACTTGATTCCTTACTACTGGTGCCATATAAATTCTAGAATATTTTAAATAGATTTTAAATTGTCCTTTCTATTGACCAGTGACAGTTTTACCAGTGAAGAGGTTTACACTTTCATTTATTTGTATCATATGCTTTTGTAAAGAGGGAGAAAAGAAATCCCTTTAAATATTTTGAGATACATTTTAAAAAGGGATTTTTAAACTTACACAATATTAACAAACAGTACCAGAATTATTCAGGGCTTTCAGTTTTTCTCTTCAAAAGATGTTTATAAAGTGTTTTTTCCTCCAGTGTTCGTTGTCTTTTCCCCAGCATTTTCCATTTAAACAGAGATAATGGAGAGAAAAGCAAATACGTGGCTCTCCCCTCACCCTGGCCCCAGGTTTGATTTTGTAAAAGCACCATCCCTGCCAACATGGGGGCAAAAGACTTACTTACTTTTCTTCATAAACACTTATTTTTGCATGGTTTAAGTAGCTTCAAGGTGTATCTCTGTGCACTTTTTAGTGTGGAGAATCACCCATTACATTTGGCAGACACTGAATTCTATACAATTCATAAATGTTTTCAACCTACCAGGAATTAATTGATTATTACGCATTCTATATAATAACAAGAATTCATGTTAGCTGCTTTGTTGTGTAAATTCAGCTAACCCACAGAAATACCTTCCCCTTTTTAATGAATAGGATCATGTAGTTGTACTCATCAATAGAAGTTCAAAGCCATTCCTAGTCCTGTCCTTAGGGCCATTTTATTTTGAGATGAAAAATAGGGTTACCCATCTAGAAAGACGGCAAAACACGACTATATAGTATACATTTATCTGTGACTTACTGAGGCTTGTTACATATTTTCCTGTCACAGAGAAGAAAGGCAGACATCAGGAGTATCATCGAATATTTATCTATCAAGACACAAAGCACTGCCTTGTTTTGTTTTCCATGTTAACTTCGGAGCATAGCGCAAAGCTAGAGACCTTTGTCCCTCTCCTATGCTTAAAGTTAATTCAGATCAAAACTCAAAAGCTTTTTATCATCGTGATCATACGTAAGACTAAATTTAAGACCAAACAGACTTAGATTTGAAATCAATCAATCAAAAACAGTAGTTCAGTTTGGAACACAGTTTCCACATAGGGTAAGTATAGTCACAAAGAAACCTAGTTGTGTTAAACACATTTTGTTACACATGGCCAGTTGGGTTTTTGGTATCTCCACAGATGAAGACTCCATAACCTCTCTGTAGCAGTATTTGATCACCCTCACAGTAAAAGCAACCGGCATTCACGGTGAAATTCTATTCAAAAGGATGCAGGAATGGCTTTCCGTATTTCTTAAGTCCCACATGAAGGACTAACACAACTGGAACACAGTCTCTTAGAATTTTGTATTAGGAAGCTTGCTGATGAAAGGGCTGTATCATGTTTTACAGGATATCAAGGTTCAAGTGGGTAATATAAATAAATCACTATTTTTTGACCTGAACTTGAACCAGGCTGTTTGAATTTGACTCAGCTTTTTGTCTGAACTTCAGAAATATCTAGATAATGGGAGATTAACCTAAGAAAAACCAGCAGGCTAGCTTAGCCATGGTAATGATTACACTAAGTAGAGGTCTCTGCAGGGGTGTAACAAGCTTTTAACACTGATGTACTCATTACTTCTGCATTAAAGCATCTGATGTAGCCATGTATCAGTGGGCTGTTATTTAAGAACAGAATGTGACTGGTTACATAGCTGCCTTTCAAAGCCATCCATTGCATTATCAACAAGACAGAGGAAGGTAGAAGACACTTACCATTATCATTGCCTTGTTTAATTTCCTCAGCAGTTCTGTCAATTAAAACATACAATGACCAAACAACACATGTAATTGCAATTACGTGGAATGTGACCGAACAAACTATTTTCCTCCTCTCACTTGTTGTCATCTGTAGTTTCTCCCACTGTAATGGAAAAAAAAAAACCCAAAACAAAAGTCAGAATTTTAAAAAGTACAATAAAGTGAGTAGGCCATTCTGTCTCCTTCTACCAAAAAGAAAGAAAGGAAGAAAAGCAGTAATAAGATTAACAAATCATTTTATTTTGATAATACACATTACAGTAATATGTGTATCATCACTGTAAAATTCTAATGATGTTATTTTCACAGATTCAGAGGAATGACGAGTTCTGTTCTGTTTTCTGTCTGCTTGCAAATGACATCTAAAGTAATTCCATTGCAGCACAGCCAAAACATGTTAATAGACAGGTAAAAGGCTGAATATTGATTTTAACTTTACCTGATGCACACTTCTGATGATGAGAGAATTAAAAAACCCCAAACATTAGTTTTTAATACTTACACTATTCTGAGCTTAAAATTAGAGGAATGCAGTTATGGAACAGTCTTCCCATAAATTAAGAGCATAAGAAATGCAACTGCATTGAGGATTAAATTCAATAAAGTTGAAATAATTATTACATGGAAATGACTGCACGTGAAAGCAGTCAAACAGCCTTGTTAATACAAGAAGGATCTTGTTAGTGAATTATGGCCCTAAATCCATCATACACTTGTGAATTACAGCACTAAATCCTGTCTTAAATTAAGGCTATTTTAAGGTGAAATGAGCTATTCTCCGCATTTGAACAATGCAACTTGAGGCCAATTCTTAATCGTCTTGCTTGTGAAGATGTATTATTTTCAAGACTTCTTTAAAATAAACCCTTCTCTACTAAAATGCTTCCCTGAAAAAGAGATTGATGAATGACATTTAAAACCAAAATGCCTCAATTCCAATGAATAATTTCGGAGCTGGTCGCTAGCATGTGATGCATAGAACAAGTACAAACCACAATACAACAGTGCCACCTCCCTGCAGTCGTGCCCGTGCAAGACTGAACTGTGCTTCGGTGTGCAGGCCCCAGCGCAGACACCGGCACAGCAAAGCTGCTCTCGCTACGTGTACCTTTAGCGCACTCCTGCTGTGGTTCCTAGTCTTTTCCGGGTGCTAAGGCTGGATAAAAACCCCTGGCCACTTCAGAGCACCGAGGTGGTATAAATTTACTTTGGAAGTATGAGTTTGGCTTTGTTTTCCTTGTTTGGGGTTGTTTTGGGGCTTTTTTTTTTGGTTGGCTGCTTTGTTTTTTGTATTTTGTTTTGGTTTGTTATAGGGAAATAACAAATTTCCCTTAAATTACTTACGGCTACTGTTGGAGATAGCATTAAAGCTAGATGCTTAGACTTTAACCTGAACAAGCATGGCAGCTCTTGTCTTGCTGTCCCATCACATTCTGAAGGAGCACAACTGCAGTAAAATGCTGATGCAATGTCACCAGGAGGGCTAACTTTCAGAACTGCTTCTTCCTGCCCCTAGTTTTGGAACAGTACTAGGCCAAACAGATTTCAGTCTTTGATGGCAGGTAAACGTGCACATTTCAGAGCTGTTGCCCCAAAACAAAGTCTCTGGAGCATTTTCTAGTCCTGGCCAGAGTTTTACAATCACAAGGCTTAAATAACTCTATAGAAGAACTGAAATATTTCCTTAGTTATATGCAGACAGAGCTAGCAGTTTATTTGCTAGCTAATACCTCATTTCAGTTTCTGATACATCTACTTAGGAATGAAAACTAAGCTTACTGGCTTTTGTACAGCAGTCTGGGAAAATGGGAGACATTAAAAAAAGTAAATAAAGTGACAAGAAACCCCAGAATCTTATATTCATTGTAGTTCTTGTAGGTAGTATTCAGCAGACAGACTGACATTATCATCACAGTCTTATCATATCATTATAGTCACCAGGTTATACAGCATTTGACCTGGAGACTGTCATCCTTTTTGCAGTGAAAATTCAACTCAAGCCTTGCAACAGGCTTTCTTTCTAAAGAAAAAGTGGTCTTTGTCCACATGGAAGAAGGGATTTTACCTTAACCCTTCATTTACTTGTGGATACTTCGTGAGAGATCAGTGCTGAACATAATAAAGAATTAACTGTATTCATAAGTAGATGTTTTTTGTCATCTCAGCTCTGATGCTATGCTTTTTGGTCTACTGGAGAAAAGATTCTGAGCTAAATTTTCACTGTTGTGTATACCTCCGATCTCATTGTAGCCATTTTACTCTCTGTAACATACACAAAAGCCTTAGTGTTGATCTGAACATATCAGATATCTTGATGTGAACATATTAAATTGCCCAGCCATATACAGCTTTTTCATATGGAATTTTAAAGTCACAGAATGTTGTTCCCATTTCTCTAAATGCAAATATTTTGTAAGTGGGGAGGGGGGGGGGGGGGGGGAAGCAAAACCTAATGACCAATGGACAGGATAGGTAAATAAAAGAACAAGCTCACAAATTTCTGCTGAGATTGGCAAGAAAAGTGTATCAGGAGAGGGATCTAGCAGAAATAGGCTAAAGCAGGCCTTTTTTGCTAACATCCCATGATCAGATCCAGCCAGAAAGCAAGCCAAGGCCTGCCCGACTCGATTCCTCTCTTTGGCCCCTTTCCTTTTCCCACCACACAGTGTGCCGGTGTGCCTAGTCTATCCACGCACATGTTACCACACCAGAAATAAGCTGGTTGGCAGGAGACTCAAAGAGGCCACAAGGACATGGGTCGTTATGGAACTGGACGACTGTGCAGAGTCCCAGCTGGGATACAAAAAAGGAATGAGAGACCTGCTCACACAGACACAGGGCGATCAGAGTACTTGGGAGCAATTACAGCTCCTAAAGGGTTGCGCTTTTGTTCTGCTCTGCCCCAGCTGCAGTCCCAGTTCTCCTCTCAACTCCAGTCATGATGTGCTGAACTCAGAAGGGGAAGTTCAATTAAACTTTGTGCTCTACTCCTGGTGATCCCTGTGGAAGCCAAGGTAATTTTTCCTGTCCTACTCATATATTTTAGCTTGGCTGAACAGAGAGTACTATATGAGAACTGTCACTCTTTAGTAGACGAGTGAAGGTAGTAGATAAGCCAGCAATTTATGTTGCCTTGGAGCAGAAAAGTGCAATTCACAATTTTAGGATATTTGCAATTGGCTTAAATCAAAAATCTAACTGTCTATGTTAGCACATATTTGCTTGGATAAAAGCATAGGTAGGGAAATAAAAAATTAATTGAAAATCCACAGCAAAGGCCACAATATCTTGAGCAGTAAAAGCATCAGCCCCTTTTACTTGTACGTTATAGTCCGGGACCCAATATTGCTTAAAGTGGTGTGAGTAAGTTTGGCAGGTGCTATCATGTTACACAGCACACCAGTGCCTCCTTAGCCACTGATAAATTCACCCCTGCTGTATTTGGAAGCTTCTGCAGTTCTCATGGCTCTCTACATTCATGATAACAAGGTAAAATAAAATGCCTCATCTTTTACCATCTTCATCAGTGCTCCGTTAAAATGTACAACCATCAGGCTGATGATGCTTTCACATGCCATGGATAGAATATCAGAGCCACCAAGAAGAGAAAAATAACACAAAAGTAAGTGCCCAGATGCAATTTTTCTTGGAAACATGTATGTTAATATTCCTGAAGAGACTGGACAAAGAAATGGAAGAGACTGTAACAGCCAGAGGAGACATTTATAATGACTTGTATTGAGTCTCTAAATTGATAGACAAACACAGTAGCTTTTGCCCAGCCTCCCCTTCACTGTTGTACATCCGATTGTCCTCATCCGCAAATGCTTTAATCCTGACAGCAATACACACACAGACAGGAAATCATGAGAGATGCAGATGGTTTAATGTCCTGCAAGTGCAAGCAATTGCATAAATACCATTATTAGAACAGGTGTGCTAAAACACTCTGTAACATCTAACAACCACAACACCTTTTACACAAGTCACCAAAAAAATCCACAATGCAACAATATATATCCCAAGAAGAAAACTTGACATAGCCCCAGCCCCCTTTTTATTTTCTGAATAAGCTTCCTGAACATTACACTTGTACTGTGCTCTGCAAACCACTGGAGGGCGGTAGGAGACTGTCTACCTGCTTCAGAGGGTCCTACCAGGAAGAGCGCATGAACTGTCAAAGAAAAGAAGGTGGATTGTAAATGTTATCAGAAACACTCCTCCCACCCCAGCCACTACTTAGAGCTACTGCTAAACCACGATGTGCACCTCAGCCTGAATTCCTGTACTTTACTGCCAGATAAGTTTGTGATAATCTTGAAAGTGGCAGCTATAAAACCCTGTTCTAGGTTTCGACCTTGTGCTCTGGTTTTGATTCTTAAAGACTCTGAAACTTTAAAGAGAATGGTTACTGATTTCAAAACTCACTCTTGCAATTACAAAATGCAGTCATGAGTCTTCTGGGTAAAGAAAAAGAAAATAAAAAATAAAATACAGCCTACTCACAAGGAACATCTAAATCATATGCAGCCAACCACTTCCCTTTCCTACAACATAGCCTGATAAAAGCCCTGGTATTTATTTTAAAGGACCAAAATTTACCCCCCTGCATGTCAGTGCTAATAGAAGCTTGGTTAATCAGTATGCAACAAATAAAGATGGATATTTTTTAAATATCCTCTGAAAACAGATTGTCTGCAGACGTGGGGATGCTGCTTCATATCCTAGAGATCCCAATACAGCCTCTCTTCTTAACAGAAGTAAATCTGCAATTTTAATTCCCTCCCATACTTAAGCTTTCTGCAAAGCAGTTTCATGATTGCCCAATGCAGAACCAAAAGATTCACACTGATTCACACGCAAGAGCCGTTACCCCACCACAGAATCGCACTCTGCAGACTTCGCTGCTTTTGTTCCTTTCCCACGCTTTCCAATGGTAGATTTATTGCCTGCCTGCCCCCATCCACCATTTTGTGTCCACACATTGCCTCCTGCTAGTGGTAACCTTCCCTCACATTGGCTACAAGATTTGTCTACGTAGATGTCCTGACGCAACTCCGTATCTACTGCAGGTTTGTAGTTTCAAACCTTTGCAATCAAAGGTCTCTCTCTTGCAGGGCCTCATCACTGAAGATGCCAAATTGAAGGTGAAGTTAATGGGCTGCTTTGCAACATGCTATAAATGCTTGGACTTCTAACTCCTGGGTATTTTCAGGAGCCCTGATATTAAAAACTGCAGGTAAGGAGACCTGTCAGGGGAATCTTATATGGGCATGACGTTGCTAATATTGAATATTTTTCCCATTCTGACAGATTTCTCCCTATCTGTCATTTAACAAAAAAATGACAACAAATGGAATTTAAACAGTACCCACAGCTGGAAGGCCATCCTTCTGCTCTCACCTAGAGCTAAAGTCATCACGCAGTATTTTCTGAGTTCTTCCTACAGTCTAAAGAAAGACCTTGAGCCAACCTCTAACTTGCAATAATCATGCCTGCAAAATGAAGGTTAAAATAATTTACTATGGGCTGTTGTAGAAATTGCACTCTGCACACAAACTAGGAATACACAGAAAAACATCCTTCTTATCTCAGACCAGGCCTGAAGGATCTAGCCAGCGCTTCTGAAAAAAGCTTTTAAGAACTGGAGTGGTTGTATGATGAAGTGAGCCAAGCAGTGAAGATGTGTCAGTAGTCTGGACAGGTAGCTCAGGGTATAGTGAGACTTTTTAAGGAGACTTATCTGGTCACTCATTGCAGTACTAATTGGTTCAGTCTCCACAGTAAACTGTTCACTACTATCAATCTACCAGCTGGAAGAAAGAAGCTGCAACAGTAGTTTGCAGGAATGGAATTTGTGCAGTGGGTAGAGGAGGAAGAAATAATAGTAATAAAGAACAACAGGGCTCCACACATGTTGGGAGAACAAAATAGCTTCGTGCAGATTTGACGTGTTGATGAGAGATGAGACTTCAAACCTTGTAATTTGACTAAAAGCCACTCTGTGCCACCTAAACAACATGTGGCTACAGCCTGTGCCTGAGGGATGATGCATGCCTCACTGCATCCTTCTCCAAGATAAAGAAGCGCCCCTTATGCAGTCCAACAGAATGTGTCAGGTCTCATGGCTAAAAAGGGCTTGGTCTCTGGAAACACCTCCTCTGTGTTCTTTTCCCCAAACACATCCAGAGCACACTTAGAGAGGAAGAACTGAGCAGGTTCAGAAAACCAAAGAAAACACATCTGTCATTACTTGTCATCAGAAGGTACATCCCAGAGAAAAAACTCTTGTAAGGATCAAGATTAGAAGACCAGCATTAGACCCTGCTACATTAGCCATGGTACACAAAAATCAAATTAAATTTAAAAATCTCATGTCATATGGTACATCATATAGCCATATCAATGCACAACCTTACCTTGATCTAGTTAGCTCCTTAGATGAGCTGGTACAAATCCTTCTCTGGTAAACCTGTCTGAAGTCTGCATAAAATCTATTTCTGTCCCTAGGTGACACTAAACAAAGCTCTGAAATTCAAATGAATGTCGGTGGTGTACTTAAAACACCTGTTAACAGTTTAAAACTGAACCAGAAATGGGTGCATATCTAAAGACAAACATACTATAATTTATCTTTATGTGGGATATCCATGCCTAGAGTAACAGAAGAACCACATAATGGAAAATCTCATTTTGATAAACACCTTAAGATTATCATCTGCAAAGACTAATAATTCAGTTTTATCAAAATCAATCTTTTTTAACTGACAGTTAAAAGAGCTGGACTTGAGTGATATAATCAGTATGCACTCTTCACAAACTTACGCAATTTTTTAGCTACATCATCAATTAGTAGACCCTTTAAAAGTGTGAAATGGGGGTATTAAGCAATTTGAGAAGACAATTTCTAAAATGAAATAGCTGTTTTTGCAATCTGAAAGTACTGTTGAGAAAACTTGTCATTTACAACTAGAAGAACTTCAGTACCTGCATCCCCATCATCCCAACACAGACACCCAAAAAAAAAGCTATGCTTTAGAAATACAGGACTAGCAAGACCTCATGTCCCTCTCATCCAGTGATCTGTCTCAGGCAGAGGACAACGCCATATGCTTCAGAGAAATGTGCAAGAAACCTCGTGGCAAGTAATTATAGCATAATCTCTCCATACTGGGAACTTCTTCCTAGCTGCCATCTGGTAGAAGTTATTTTACATCAACGTATACAATGTGAAAGTACTCTACAAAATGTTTATTTTCCAAGCATCCTCTTTGAATGATGATACAACATTAACCAATTCTTTGTTCAGTAGAAGTCTGAACATGATCAGACTTTGGTATTATCATGAACTTCCCTTTTACAATTGCTGTTTCTTTTCCTGCTTTGTAAGCTATTTAAGAAAAGGATCACTATCTCCTAGCACAGTACACTACATCTACCTTATCTAAAAAGATCATCTTGACAGATAAACTGCAGGTGAAACACTAAACCACTGGTCGCCACAATGAAAAACTATGGGCAATGTCTGGCACTGAGAACATGAGGCACGCCTCTAGAACTCTAGAAAAGACTTACTTTAGGTGCCTGGGCATATGCTTTTATTACTCAAAAATAAAAAAAAAAAAAACAAGCTACATGTGGGCAGCCCATAAAGAAGCAAGAAAAAAGGGGTAGAATCTATGTCTCCACTAACTTTTACCACAGTTAAGAACAGGAGCAGACGCTTTTACCTGCTCTCCCTACAGTATTTCTATAATCATTCTATTGAAAGGATCTGGTTTGTGTGTCACTTCTATTCTCTTTGCAGCTAGTCATCTCCCACCTCTCTCTCCTCCTTCCTTCCAAAAGAGCAGCACACCTAACTGAACACACAACATTTTCCTGCAGTCACTAAGTAGCAAATGCCTTTAAATCACAGTCCAGCTCTCAAATAACAGCTCAGACAACCAAAAAAGCCCTGTCCAAAACTGCACATGAAAAAAAAGAATCACTCTAACTAACTACCATACCACAAAGCTACAAGGCCAGTTAAGCTGAGATTTGATTTTCCAACCAAAGCAAGTGGGGGTGCTGCATTTTGTAGTATGTACGCTATGGGAAATGCAAGAGCAGCCATGACATGCTCAGTACTGGATTTGAGATGGATTGTGTCAGGGTCAAAGCAAAGGTGAGCCCTTATTCTGCTATGGAATCCATAACAACCTATCTCCAACAGTCCATGCCAAAGTTTCTGTCTCCAAATACCAAGTAGCATGGGCTCCCTTTGCATATCTGAGTGTATTTAAGCCTTAAACAGTGTGATGGATGTGGACAGAAGGCTGGGATAGCATGGCAGAAATAGGAAAAGGAGAGGAATCAGACAGAAAGCTGATACAGCAACATGCTGGAGATCGGCATCCCATTACATAGTCTTGCACGCTTCTCCACTTTCTTTAGTCCTGTCCAATGAAAGTGTAATTCCTCTTAGGCAACTAAGACATAGTTATAATATATGATCACAGTTTTGTTAGAGAGTCTTTACTTGAAGCACCTTCACTTCAGTATTTATCACACTGCTTAATTTCCTCGATATCAAATTGTCTAGCCTGTGGAGAAGTATCTTGAAGCATGCATTTTGAAATTAGAGTTGATGAAATAAAACTGGTGACACATGAAAAGCTAAGTCAGCAAATATACTTTCTGTTTATTTAGCTGCAGTTATAAATGCTGTACAGAGTCTTCTCTGGGAGTTACAACAGAATATCAGTTATTCCATCTTCCAGATAGAAAATATTTTTCACCTAAATTTGCTTTCTCTTACACCAGTGCAAGCATGAAGATTATTATTACTGCCTTGTGCTACATGTGCTTTGTCTTTTTTGTTTGTTGATCATGTCCTTTATTCTGCCATTTAAGACATAACT
>NW_009943129.1:10107-21173 GCF_000696875.1 Nestor notabilis | reverse complement strand
ACTCTTTCCAATATGTAAAATTCCTTAGAGTTCTAATCTGTGTCTTTCAGAATAAAAACCTAAAGCCAATGTCTTCACCTGGAGAACTTGCTTTGCAACCTGGCCTACAGAAGTGTGTGTTACATCACTGCAGCTCAGAGCCCTTTACCATCACATCTTAACATGAACAGAGCAGCAAGTGGATGAAGGAAGGGTACAAAGGTACCTGTGCCTGTTAAGGAATCTTATGAGAAAAGGAGTACACTTGACTAGAAATGGAAAGCAGCCATATCTGAAAGTCACTGAATGAAGAGTAGCCATTTGGTACTGTTGGATGAACCTCATGAACATCTTGCATGTCCTTCTAACTCATTTTCTATCCTTTACTTCTATAGACCAAAGATGCTTTTATCAGTTCTCTCCCCCATCACCCACTAAATTAATAGTACAAGTGAACCTGAATACTAATTCTTTTATACAGTCATTATTTTCTTCCTGAAGTTGTAAAAGCAACTGACCTACATTGTATAGAAAATGTAACTCAACTGCTGAGCTTCCCTTAACCAAATCATACTGAATCATTACAAAGATGTGGCTTAGTTTAAATGCATGCCAAAACCCTGGTATTTTTAAATACATTGTTGTTTAAACATATCTATATGCATCTTATTTTTGTAACTATATATATGTTATATATGCATCTGACTGAATCGCCACGTAACAAAGATTAAAAAAAGGAGCCGATTTGCTTCATTATCTATAAATATGACTTTAGCAAGAATACTGATTTCCCAGTGAATAGCTACAGTTACCTTCCCTGTCTTTTAATTTTCCCACAAGAGAGATTCTTTTGATCCAGTTAAATAAAAATGAAATAAAGGAAATTTGTGATGAGGAAAGACCATGGTAATTAACATAAAACTACAGTCTGGTGCTCTGGCAAAAAGCTGGGGAAAGCTATTCACTCTGGAAGACCTCCAACAAATGTTTTACATTCCAATTTTGACACATATAAATCAATAAAGATGAATAAAGACCTGAGTAATTCCTGGAGGAAAAATTTCTCTTTTTTTCCAAATAATTTTAACAAAATGCTACAGGAATGAAATTAAATTAACATTAAAATCATAAAATATACCAAATAAACTGATAATTATTCCATTAGGTCATAATTTAGATCAAGTACTCTATTGCTATGTTCAAGAGAAGCCATTTTTGGCATGCATTCCACCAATAAGCAAGCATCAGCCTGTGAACTAAAACTCAGATCACATCACATCTATAGGTAAAATAAATCTGAGGCAAATAACCACTGTAAAATTGTATGTGTTAGTTATGTGAGAGACTAATATTTACATTAATCAGATCATGAATAGCAGTCCAGTCTCATTAGAGCTGGTATAATCCCTAGCTTCAAAATTAAACAGCAGAAATGGAATTTTTACGAAAGTTCATGAATAACAATGACGGGTTTAGGTCAATGCTTGGGTTGATTATGCTTTTTGAATGTTGTTTTAACAGCTATACATTTTGTGTAAAAAATGAAAAGGAGATGAGAATACCCCAAGCTCTTACAAAGTAAGCGAGAGGCTGAAGAACTGAAGGGTAGGGTTAGAACCCACTAGGTAAAATGGAAATGAAACCTTTTGATGCAAGTTGTAAAACAGCTCAGACCAAATTGTTTATTTCAGCCTCAGAAGAATTTGTACCTTCCAGAGCTGGTGTTCATGGTATCATGCAATACTGGGTGACACAACTAATAGCCAGATCTGGACAATCTCCTGAATTCCTTTTGATTTTGTAAATGTTACCAAGCAACAGAAGGAGCAAATTTGATTACTAGCAGCTAATTAGAAGATGACAGTTTTAATTTCATGTTCTGGTGTAAGATTTTTTGTTTGCTTCTCAAGAGAATGCATGTTCAAAGCAACAACAATAAAAATATCTTTTTCTGCATCCAGGAGGGATGCTGCCCATGGTGGTCTCCCGGCAAAGTATCTCAGGAAGGCAGCTTTTTGCAAGCCTAAGGGTATGTTATGATGGTTTCAAGGTATGCAGCACATGAGGTCAGAATCTCTTGTCAGAATTCCATGGGAACTGGAACAGCTGTGTTTATAAAAGCTGTATTGGATGGAAGAAAAAGAAATATGGAGGTTGAAAGCTAACCCACATTCTACCATTACAAGAAAGCTAAGATCTACGATTCCTGTTATGGCACAAAATGCAGGACAACATTACTCTGCAAACTACAACATGCTGTCTATATACAGATAAATTAGCAGAAGAGCTCTATTACTCTCACAAATTGGGAATACAACTGTCTGAACAATGTAGTCCTTTGCATCCTTGAGGCATCACAAAAGCATATAAATGCTATAGAATTATTTTTACTTTAAAAGCTTTAATATACACATTCTCCCTTGAGCACAAAGTTATTCACTATAATGACATGATAGCCAATAAGAAAGTAATAGCTGTGTGCCTTTGTGCATACAAGTGAAGTGTCTGACCCTACATATTACAAGAAATTATTTGCAGCTAGCAATGTTTTGAGACAGTTTACTGCAAAAAAGATAACACTAGAGCAGGTTGCCTTGACAACACTGTGTAGCTGCACCAGAAGTTAAAAGGAAATGTAAGATCTTTTTCTATGTTAAAGATTGCAAAGTATCCACCAAATTGGGTTACAAGGCAATGAATCCCATAGCAAGTCAATGTTATCTGACCTATGCAATACTAGCTATCGCTTCTTATCATGAGCCTTATTAGAAAACTGATGAAAAAGCCAGATGGTTCATACTTCACAGCATAGGGCAATAAGAAGTGAGCAGTAGGCAATACATTAATGAGTGCTCAAAGTTCCCTTTTTTATTTTCCTGAGAGACTCTATGGGTCACTTCTAGTTCTGGGAGTCTACTTTGGTAGGAGAAATGGTTTCCAATGGCGACCACTTCTGATTTCATAGCAGGATTTCATGAAGATGTCTCTGCAGGCTATATCACTTTTGGCAGTGACCATCGTCTTCTTCAATAAGATTACGAATTACCCAGCTAGCACTGAATCAAAAATAAATCAACACTCTTAACATATTTTGCTGTCACTTAACTTATCCTGCATGCTACCAGATTTATCAAAAAAAGAGATTTATCCAAAAAGCACCCAGTTATGAATGAACTCCCCCAGGCAGTTGTATTCTTAAAGATTTATTCTTTTTATAGGGCTATGTTGAGCACAGAGGAGGGAGCTAAATCTGGCTCTCTCACACATTAGCCAAGAGCTCTAACAACTGGATTTCAAGTGGTTCAGGTGACAACTGTTTTGTAAAAAAAAGCCCCCTATGCAGTTTTGACTCAAATAGGGAGAGCAGAAGCAGATGTGTCCCTGCTCCAAAGTGAAACAGTAAGTCTGGGAGAAAAATGGGACTTAAAGATTTAATTAAGACACTTGTTTTGTCTACCAAAGCTCTCATGGCAGCATTCTGATTTCTTCCCTTTCTTCCATGGGTGATTCAATTTTATTTTTTTAAGGAGCCTGTGGAATTGCTGATTTCTCTGCCTTGCAGCTGGGCATTACCCACAAGCTGCCTGTTGGCTCAAACCATACATCTTAATTGGATCCACAGCTCCTACTGTTCTGATGGTCTTGTTGCAAACAGAGTATCTTTAACCTACTACAGTAAACCGAAATATTTACTTTTGATCTAATAATACAATCACCATTATACCAAACCGTTGAAACCTTTCCCAAACTTATTTATCCAGTTAATTACTAATCTGACCACAAAGGGGCACTGATATGCTTGAACTGAGTTTTGCTTTGCATGGAAATTTGAATTAGCATGTTCCAAAACTTCTCTCCAGAACCTAAATACCCTGCTCTGGGCAGTTCTGAACCACCTATCTCCAACTGGGTCTTAAACCTTTCAATCCTCTAAAGGAGTTAAAGCTGTCATGGACATTTTAACACTCTTACTACTATTTGATTATTTATAAAACTAATGATACCAGGAGGAAAGAGAGCATTCCTTCCTTCTCCTCTTATGACAGCAGCTGGGTGCATGAGATGTTCCAAAGAGTTCAAGGGTGTAAAACCCAAAGAGAGGCACCTCATATCACATTTAGAAGTGCTGTTTATTGGCATATAAACAAATACAGAATACAAGAGGAACAGACACTTAGAAGATATATCTAAACATTCAAAATAAAAAAGAAGATTAAGTTTCTTTCCTTATCAGTATTTTAACACTGGTTCTACTTCTGTTTCATGTAACAGAAGCTTATCACTCTGTTCTAAAAGAACACTCCCAATGTTAAAAGGGATTAATTCATATACCCTTTCATTCAGACAGAAAATCAACCTTAACTGGTACATAATGCATCCCTAAACAAAAAACTAACTTGCTTTTCCTTAATGACCAAGAGTAACTACATGGTTACAATGTGGAATATTGCTAATGCCTCACGAAAAAAAAAAAAGGTTATTATCTGCAAATCATTTCAAATATTAAATAAAATCAGGACAGAAAATAGACATCCAGCACCACAGAATAATCTGCTGGGATTGAAGTAACACATCTCATTGATACCAGACATCTTAACTGGATAGCAAAATTTAAACATAAAAAGTATTTTGAAGTTTAGTGAGACCCTATGGAGAAATCTCCATTTGAAGACATTCCTGCATTTTGAACACCTTTCAATCTGACACTAATCCATTTCATAATCACAGTATTTTCATTCCGTTCCTGTTTCTACTATGCTTCAAACACCAAATTCAAGAGATATGAAATGCAGATGCTACTTTACGAGGATTACATCCTTTTTAAGGAAGAAGTGATTTTCTCAGGATAAAGCTATTACCTGAGAAAGCTCACTAAGGAACTCACACAAGCTTCTTGCCACTTTCTAACTCCTTCCATGATAAAGTCACTTTATAAATGAGAAAATCTGCATCATGGATCACAAATGCTGAAAGCTAAAGCTATAAATGCAACTATATCACTTATAACCATAGACAGGCATAACAGAGACCATGAGAAATAAAACAGACACACTAAGCAATGCTTAATATTTAATTTCTAAATGTATATTCAGCCAAGTAATTAGACCTGCTCAAATGTATGAAACGCAACACTTGTTGATCAATGCTTAAAAGGATTACTTCAATGCAGAGACTCACTAACATGGTTAAACTAAGTTTTATTTGATGTCTGGTGCTTTCAGGGATTCTGTAATTAAATAAGCATAGCATATTGGCACGAGCCTATTGATTTAGTAAAGGTATCTTGATTTATGCTAACAGGATGCTGCACATTGTCACTTATGGGTGCTAACAGCTGTATGACACGATATTCAAACATGTTTTTGCTATGATATGTTTTTGCTATGAGACTTTTAGATAAAAATCTGTTAGGAAACATTGAGAGTGCAAGAAAGGCTGAGGCATGAATAAAGATGGTAATATACCAGTTGAATCAAATAGTTTGGTTTATATTTAAATTCTGCTTCTGTGGTACTGCAAAAACAAAAATATAGATACATGTAATTAAGTTCTATGGTCTGTATTTTTTTTTTCCCCTCACAAGACCAGTGATTGGAATGATGCAAAGGAATTATGGTACGATTCATCATAATGAAGCAATGCACAGGAAAGAACCAAACTTTAGCATCTCACATCGTAAGTAGACAGTAGAAATTAGAACAAAAACTGGTTGAGAGATGTGGCCCTTTCACTTCTACAATGACACTTCAATACAGGTCTAATGGTCATTTCCATGGAAATGACCTTTATTTATTTATTTTTAAAAAATAAAATTAGTTTCTTATGGAACTGTAGAAAACACTGAAATGAAATCCGTTTGCAGAAAAAAAATCATCCTGAAACATGCTACAGGCAGGGAACTTTATACAGTTATCTCTTTCCTGTCACATTAGTTAAAATTTGCCTGCAATTACTAAAACCTAAGTCAATATAATTAAGTTCTCAGCCATTGTTTTTTTATTCACATCTGTTTCAATTTTCTGTCTCCCTGGCAAGGTCTACTCGGCACTTGAGAACTGTCCCCTTTCCTATCACAAGCTTTGCTTTCAGATCAATCCTAATTCTCTCTTCAAAAGTGGTTTATCATCAGGAACTGACTAGAAAGTTTCTCTGAATGGGAAATGAGAAGGAATTCCATTTGCTCTCCTTTCTCTGAACTGTTGCTACCTGTGCGAGGCTGACAAAACCAAAATGTCTTTTGCTATCAAAACATTACTATGTAAGCATATACTAGCTATCAGCTAATAGTTTCTACATGTTTTCCAAGTGCTCTCACATTGAAATTTATTCTAAATCAAAACTTGCCCTGTTTTAGACTGACTCAAGCTTTAAAGATAAAACAAAACCCCAAAATGATGAGAGCATTTTTAAAGAGAAATTAAGGAGAAATAATTCACTTTAAAGAAAATAAAACCCACATACATTTAACAACATCTTCACTGTCCCCATACTGACAACCCATGTACCATTATGTTGATTTATCCTGGAAAACAGATGAGCACAGATAATATACATTTGACTTTCAGGATGTAAGGTCACCCTGTAGTTTAGATTCCATCAACTAACCTTAATGATGTACGAGTGATTAATTTGCCCACAAGTGTAACAGTTAGAACAGATGCAGCTAAATTGACTGACGTTGTTACTTCATAATTGCTGTCTCCACACTGGTATATCATTCTTAAGCAAAAGTTATATGCTCAATGTAAAAATTACTGGGCGAACTGGCCTGTGTTATCCAGGAGCAAAACATCATGAGAAAGATTTCTTGCTGGCTTAAAAATAGGCAGATGAGCCAATAAGAAAAAGCTGAAGATAAAAATTCTGAACACTAAAAAATGTTATTTGTGCACTTACGTTGCATGTGTTCTGAAAGAGAGTCTTCAGGCAAAATCCTCTGCTGCTGTAAATCAACTAATTTAAATGTAGAAATAAAATCACTGTGACTGAATTAACAACAGCAAATAAAAAACCATTTTGGACAAGCAGATGTTTCTTTAATTGGTCCAGTGATGTGCATTGCCATTGTGGCTATTTGACAGTCAATGATAATGAAATTCAAAAGCACCATACCTTCCGAAGAGGTTTGAGCTTGGTCTCCATTATAAAGTCGTACTTGCAGAGTTCACAACAGCGTGTGTCTGAGCTCTTAATCCACTGGTGCAGACAGGCCTGATGAACAAAGCGCAGGGTTCCTGTGCAGCGACACGGTGTGATGAGGGGACTTTCATCATCTCCCTCACAGTGACAGATCCTGACAGGAAGGACAGCAAGAGCTAGTGAGGGAACTCACCAACCAGCAATGCAAAGGCACTGGTTTATTTACACCACTTTTTCATTGTCAGACTTGACATTCATAAGACACCAGGTATGTGACCTTTCAGACTGAGGCTCAGGAACATACTCCTTATTTTCTTCTGCCACTTAGCAATTTCTCTTCACTTAGTTATTTCTCTTTGAATGTACTACATGGTCTGAAGGTGAATCAATAGAAATAACACCATTTTTCCCTTCTATGCATAGGAAAACCTTTAAGACAAATATCAGTGCTCTTTCTAAGAGCTGAATAGTTCTTGGCCTGTAAGTAATGCCAATAAAACCCTCAAAGTTAGCAGAATCTAACCAAAGCTGAAAATACTCAGTATAAAAAACACAAAAAGTTCCTAGGATACCTCTTTGGAGTTTCACAGTTAAAAAGATTTGAGAACAGTTTTGAGTACTCTGGAGTCATGCATATGGCATAGCATATACACACATGCACACACTTTTTAGGAGGCAGGTGTTAAAAAATCATGATCCTTCCTCTTCTTCATTCTTCACTGTCCCTTTGAAGGAGATAGCTGTGTTATCTGGGAAAAAAAAAAACCCTACAGATGTAAGCAGATGCTACGATAGAGGTTGGTCCCAGAACTGTTGTTACCTTGTAATGGGATACAGATCTTTTCAACGTTGTGATTTTGTATTAAATGATCAGTGTCCTAACATCAAAATCTGATGGTTTTCTTCTGTGACACATGTCCAAATATCTTGGTGATCTTCCTTTGAAGGCAGACAAAGCTCTACAGTGAGCGGGAGGCTTAACCAAACACCTGAAGTTAATAAAGTTCACCTCAACAAAGGGTAACTCCCTCCCATCCCTACCCCAGAAAAACAGAGCAAAGCACCCAAGTCCTAAATGAATGTCCTAATTGTCAAACTGGCATGGGGAGGGGGGAGGGGAGGAAGGCTGAAGCCTGAGAAATGTTATTTCAAAGTACACAAGTAGCAACAACAGCACAGATTGTGGTGTTACACAAATGAAACCTTGAGTTTAGAAACTCAGTACTTTGAAAAGGCACCCTTAGGTATGTGTGTCCAGAAAAGTCTGAATACACCTGAGGAGTAACTCATGCCTTTATGCAGAAAGCTGTTGTCACACCATTCCTGGGGTAGGAAAAGGGCTGGGGAGGCCCCTCTGGTGAGGTTGCCTTCCTACTGGCCAGGTTAGGGAAGAAGGGCAACATTCTTCATAACACAGGAGCACCTGATGTATGTCAGGAGAAGGCAACCTGGCACAGACACCCTGCGAAAAGACTGCCTACAGCACAGCACTGAGGCTGCCAAGTCTACAAGCAGGGGGAGGACAAAATTTCAACATCTAAGCGAAGATCTATGGATCAAAACCAGCAGCTTCACTATTCTTCCATGGTGTAGCCTAGAGTGACGAGAAAATGAATCTACAATAACGGGAAAGCAGGACAAAGCTGCTTTGCTGCATAAAAAACAAATAAATGAAGCTCTGGAAAGCTGGTACACAAAAGTCAGGCTTCAGTGTCTACGATGGTGCCTGTACAGCATCTTATATCCCATGGGAGAGGAGGGGAGAAGAAAATGCACACAACTACCTTGCACACATTAATTTTTCAAGACACATTTTTCAAGAACTTAGTCTGCAGTCATTTCTTTCTAACCCAGCCAAGCAAGGTGCACTAGGGGCTTAGTTCTTAAATGGAAACTGGCTATATGCTGACTTCTTATTGAGCCTGTAGCTTAGGCAGAACTAGATTTTCAAAACACTGAATAGCTATTCCGCTAACAAATGCATTCCCAGCTGAGAGTTACATAAAAACCATAATTTTCTTTTAAAGTTAAAGCTATTTCCCAAAGGAAAACTATTATTCTTTGTTCCTTTAAATTCAAGCTATACATAATTTATTTTACAGGCTTAGCATTTAAGCTATTTAGGAATTAGACAATTAATCTATGTACCCAAGAGTGTTTTTTCTACTACTGCCAGAATTGTTTAAAATGCAAACTTAAAATTCCACTGTGATCTTCAAATAAAGTGATGCCACAAAATTGAGATGAAGGATTCTTTATACTTTTACAGAAAAACACTATATGCATTATACATCCTATTTGCGCTTTCGTTATACAGAAGTTACAAGGTAAACATGTAAATAATGAGGTGACATTAAGAACTTACATTATACAGAAGCTCGAACTAAATAATCTAATGGCCTCTTCTAACTTTATAACCATGACTTATGTAATGAGAATAAAAACAAACTTCAAATGGAATTAAAGTCCAGAGAAAATAACCAAAGGCATGGTTTTCATTAGCTCGAATGCTCTTTGGTGCAATTTAGCTCTTCATTATTTGTTTAGCCGGAAGAAACTAGCTTAAAAGAAATTAGTGCTACCTAAATTCACAATCACAGTCTTTAAGATACATGAGTGCCTGACAGCTATTGAAACAGGCTGTTGGCTAACTGCTCAAATACCTTTTAAAGACTTGGGTGGGATAACTTGTAATAGCTTGCTCAGCCACTGGTATTGAATTAGAATTGTGTGTGTCTTTGTCCTTTGCTGTATTTATCCGATATGTACATGATAATTATCACAAATTATAGAAAATAAATTGTAAATAATGTTTTTGAAAAAATGTTTTTGAAAAGTACGTTGTGCAAACAGAACTGAGGTAGGGATACAAAGTTTAGACTTACCTGAACTGTCAGCAAGTCAAGGGCAGAGAACTTCCATTCTGGTTTCCTATTTTCACACAATCACAACTTGTCAAAATTTCCCCCCATCAGACTATTTAGAGTGCTGAACTACTTCTTAGAGTAAAATTTGTTTACATAAGAAATGAGCTGAATGAAAAATCCCACTAGAAATACATTGCTAAATCTATACTGATTTATTTCCAAGTTGTAGTCCAGCACTGTCTGTGGTTAATAGCAGCAGTTTCAGACACCTACAGGATTTACATACACAGCTTTTCTCAACTTTCTAGTCCTTTGGTAGATAAATGGCCTTCATTATAGAGTAATATTTTTGGCTATCTGGAAATGGAGAGGAAGGAAGTCTGCTACTTGACCAATTCCTTTTAGTTCCAAGCCCTTTATCACAAATTGAGCTTGATTGATTAGATTATTATTTTTTTTGTAAGTTTGACAGCTTAGTGCTTTAAAGAGTCCTGCCTATGCTCAGGACCTTACTTTGCTAGGGGAAAAGATGAACACAAGGCTCCAAAGGAGCTTTTGCTCTGTAAATCATCACCAGACAATGCAGAATATACGAACTATATGCGAGCTAGATCTTCTGATTCAGATACACAAAATTCTTTTCTGGTGTGTATATAATATACACTTACATACATATCCTACATGTCAAGATCACAGAATATATTTCTTTAAGGAAAGTTGGCTGTGAAACTTTATGAAATATTGCTGTAACAGTTCAGTCATTCTTTTGCTAAATTTCTGCTTTACATGCCAGCATTTTAATTACCCAGCACATGTATCTTTACCACTGAATTATTTTTACAATCTTCAGCACACAAAACAGACAAATTTATGCCCACACTGTGCATACATCAGCAAAAATCCATTAAAATTCTTTAAAGGATGTTCTTAAATAGCATGTTCACTTATGATGTAATAAATTAGCAAAAAAGCCCAACTTTTCAGTAGAAATCAAAAATGCTAAGCTGAAAACAAAATTAGTCTTTGTGAAATATTTTTGCATAATTCATATAAAAAATGCTGCAGATTTCTTGTATGTTC
>NW_009943129.1:3975-10076 GCF_000696875.1 Nestor notabilis | reverse complement strand
CTACACAAAAAATAATTCTCAAACAGAAACAGAATAGTTCAATTTAGAAAATCTTTAGAGAATGATGTATGTAAAAATGAAAAGTTAAAGAAGATAACTGAGAACATTTTATAATTATTTTTCAGCATTTCTTTTTGTTCAAAGTATTAATTGTATTTAAGGCAAATTCAAATGATGCTGAAAAGCTCACTGATAATACAATGTTTCATTGAGAAATTGTATGTGACTCATTAAACTGTGTACCATAATGACTATTCAAAATTAGTAAGTGAAGTTGCCAATAGTTTAAGGTATACCATCTCCATCACTAAAGGGCGTATTGACACCATACATATATAAAAGAGAGATATTTCTTATTGGATTAAAATCATGAGACGCTGTTAAACCAAGCACTTAGAAATCAGGCATGTTCAGAACGTACTATTGTCATGCTGTCTTTAATTTCATGACTATGAACTGTTTTCCCTGGTCCTGTTCATTGCAAAAGTTAGCAGGAACAAAAGTAGGAAACAAAATGGCTATAGCTTGTAGCCATTCGTATGTTAATTTGATTTAGGTTGATAGTCAGAAAAACAGCAAGAGCTATCCTGGATGACCACCCTTCTTCATCAAATCAAGGTTTTATAATTTTGCATACAGACAAACACTTCTTACATAAACTCAGTTTAAAAGGTCAGCTAAAATCAGTATGAAGCAAAGAGTTCACATGGAAAATTTTCAGGTTTTCCTGACAGTGGTTCAGTTTGGCAAAACCATAGCAATAAAAATTACAGTCTAGATGGTTAGTCACCATCTAAGCTTCTATTGCAAGAGATACAGGTAGATTCCAACAGGTCTGTAGCTTTTCTTCATATGCAAGGTAACAATTTTACTCTCATTAAAGAGAATTGCTGCTAATCTCTACCCTTACTGGAAAAACAGCAGTTATCCTAACCTGTCCTTCCCTAATCCACTTTACTCTTCCGTAATTAAGAAAATGGGCCAATCTCTATGCCGCTGTAGTGAAGTAGAAAATGCATTCATTCTGCAGGAGTCCTGTGTGCACTGTGAAACTTAGTGCTTGACCTCTACCCAGCTGGCAAGTGCTCCTATATGACAGTATCTGTACAGCTGATTTCCATAGATGACTATTGTCAAAGGAAGGTGATTAAGGATAAGAATGAATCAGTGTGTCCCTGTGTGTGCTTCACGCCACCTAAGACACTTGTCATTAGAAGCAGCACTGGTGGAAAAGAGTTTGCAGTAATTCTGCACCACCAGAACTCTTTCAGGGGATCCCATAGTTGAGACAGGCACTGCATCTAGGTACCTAATAAAATTTTCAAGGATTTTTGGCTCCTACATGTAGCCAAAGGGTTTAGCTATGGTAATGCTGTGCAGATAGCTTTTTATAGACTTCCTTGAAAAACATGCCAGGTCAAATTTTACCCTTATTACCAAATGTACAACCTAGGGGAATGCCTCTGAGGCATTCAAAAATAGAAGTATATATGGAAGCATGGGTATACTGCTAAAGATGTAAGATAATGTTTAAGGGCTATATATGACATATAATTATGTAAAATTGTATTGCTGTCCAATATTCCTGGGTGCTATGCAGCTATGACTATGCTATCAAGCATTGCAGTGAAAATGTAACAGCCGAAAAAACAATTAGTGCTAAAAGTCTGATATCTGCACCAGGCATATCTTGGTAGGGGTTGCTTTTATTCAATACTGATTTGAGGTGGGACCAGGAATACATCTTGCAGTTTCCTTTCACTCAAAAGGAACACAGTTGGAGAATCTGGAGACCAATCCTCAGCGTGGTCTACAGCATGGTGAAAGTAAAGGCGGTCAGGTGCGCTTCGAAAGCAGGCTCAAAGCAGGCTCCTTATCTGAGCTAAAGCACTAATGGAGGCTCCTTCACTGACAAAATTAGTGACTCAGACATATTTACCAGCACTGTGATGTGATTTCTATGCACTGTGAACTAAATTAATGCAGTTGCATAATACCCATTTTATTATTTTCCTGCAGATAGAATTATGCCAGTAGAATAGAAATGCTTTTTAACAGATCTCCCTAACAAAAGGGGGAAATATCTTCTCCATATACATATGGTCAAGGAAGATAATGTCTATTCCAAGACCATTATTTTTGGAGAGAAATGACTGCAAAAGCAGTTAAAATCTTGCACTTCACTGGAAAGCATACCTGGGCTGATAAAGACTATGCAAAGATAAATTCTTACCCTGTTCAGTGGGTATATCTTGTTGCTATGGCTCACTATTCTAAAGGGAGCTTAGTCAGGGAGAAACAGCATAGCTGGAAAATTTTGGACCAAGTGAATCCCTGGGCTTTGATTTTTGCTATGAGGATTATTAGCTGCCAGCATGAATTACCATGAGCTCGTAGGTTATCTTAATTGGACCAAAAGGAATCAATTCCATAGGTTTGCAAAAGGGTGCACAAAACTGCTGTCATTGCTGCTGTCTGATCATCTCAAGAAAACTGTCCTCCTGTCCAAGAAAGGTCATTTTCTCTTTCTGTCAATTTATAAAGTGCTTACAGTGCTTTTAGATAGATCGAACCTAAAATTAAAGCAAACAACTTTATGAACAACTCATTTATAGACAGAAACAAAAAACCCAAATCAACAAAACAATTCTGCCTCTGCAATATTTATACTTGGGGGAAAAAAAGTAAGTTAAATTCACTAAATATATTCACCCTGCAATAGGCTACAGCATGCCATGTTTCCCTTGCTTTCATTTTGCAGGCTTATTTTTTTTTCCCCTTCTAAATCTCATTTCCATTCTTTCCACTGTTAAATCATAAAGTAATCTAAATGACAAATTGGTCTTTCCCTCCATTTAAACACCGTGTGAATGAAGCACATTAATTCTCCATACCAAATGTAATCAATTTGTATACCTCTTCCCTGTCACTCCTGCCCTTCCATTATGCTATGCAGTCAACTGTCTTTATCTGACTGGAGGAAAAAACATTTTCAAAATGTCGTACCACACCAGTGGAATTTCATAATGGCCTAGGTAAAGCTTTCTCTTGGTTTCAGCAAACGTGATCAGAATTCCTAAGAGACACAACAGCAAACAACATTAGCAAAAGCACACTAAATCTTTTATTTTGTCAACATTTTTTGTCCTTCTATTAATCTTCCATTATAGGTGATAAACAGGATATCTAACCCTCTAAACAGTTACAAGTAATTCCTGCCTCAAATGCACTGTCAAGATACGTGCCAGACAAGATTTACTGCACTGAACACAGTTCAAAGTACTAGGGATTGCATCTTGAAAAAGGATTTAGATTTCCTCCCACCAATCTAATGAAAGTCAAACCTTTAAGTAACTAAACTCCCTACAGAACACATGCAAGCTTTAAGTATTTAATAACAGGACTCTTAAAACCAAGGGTCTCCTCACCCAAGCTTTCTAGCAGGAAGTGGTGCCATTTTACGTATTTGCATTAAGAATAATAATAGGTTTTGAGAAAAAGAAGCAGAAACCAGGAGCCAGTTCTCCCCCATTTCAGTGACCCTAACCACAAGACAGACACGCTTCCCATGTTTCGGCTCTCCTTGCATCCTTTTGAATCACAGAGAGCTTCCAAAAAAGATTTCATAGCCAGATGGCTAAAGAGGTGACAGACGGGGCTTTGAACCATCAGGCAAAGAATAGAATTAACCAGGATTTAATACTGCGTCAAAGACTGATAAACCACTAGACCATCATACAGAGGAGGAGATTCTTCAAAAACCATGGGTTTCATATTAGAAAGTCACCTTGCAAAAAGGCTTTGAAGAGGAGAGTAAACAGAAGTCACAGCTCTTTAAAAGTAAGGGGTGAGGAGCCAAAAATGCACTAACATCTCAGGGAGAAACAGGTGAAAAACCCTCTTCAGCCAAACACTACAGTCAGCAGTTCAGTATCCTCCAGTTTTTGGTGATTTTAGAGGGCTTTGGATAGTATTGCAGGCCTACATATTCTGCACTACAATTTAAATTATTTACTGGATCGAACTTCACGGTTTCAGTATAAATATTTTAAATGAGTGTTAAATTTCAATGGTAGAATTTGAGCCTATGTATTTGAGCCTTCTGTTCACCTCTCTCTTTTTTCCTCAAGTTTATAAGGACTTTTTCCTCAAGTTTATAAGGACTTTTCCCTCCCACGTGGCTTTCTGTTGGTTGACTTTATGAGCACTCTACTAGATGAATATTTCAGGATGTAAGAATTTTCCTGCAAGATACTACTTTTGCAGGTCCTACTAAGTAATATTATGAAAGAAAACAAACTCATAAACCCAAACCTGTTACAACACTCTGTTTCACAGAAACTACATAATCATATTGCCTCATCACGTGCAATGTGCCCTATTTCTTCCTATCTATGACTGTGTTAACACATAGAAATTCACATTATAGTCTTTTCCTAAGTTTATCATGGTCTTTTAATTAATAGACTAGCTTTCAAAGCTGATTTTTTTTAAAATTATACTTGAAGTAGATTCTGCAGATTTCGTGAATCAACATCTTCATCTCCCTTACTTCTTCTCCCCATTTCTGCCAGTTTTCTGGCATGCCATACTCTTCTATTTACTCCTCAAATGAGGGGCTGCCATTATCTGACTGCATACAGAATCATTCATGGGGTGGGAAGCTGGATGACGTGCTGCATGGTGGTGGTAAATATCTCCTTTTCAAACTGGCAACCTGTCATTAATGGGGTCCCTCAAGGATTGATATTGGGCTCAAAAGCTGTTCAGTGTGTTCATAAGTGATCTAGATGATGGGATCAAGAGTACCCTGATAAAGTTTGCTGATGATACCAAACTGAATGGGAAAGTAGACACTTTCAAAGGGACAGCCACCCTGCAGGATGACCTGGATAGGCTGGAAGACTGCAATAACAAGAACCTGATGAAATTCAAGAAGGAGAAAAGTCTTGCACCTGGGAAAACATAGTCCAAGAGTGCAGCACAGTATGGGATCTACTTGTCTGGGGAACGGCTCTGTGGAAAGCGACCTGAGGGTTCTGGTGGACAACAAGCTCAACAGGAGTGAACAGTTTGCAGCTGTGTCAAAGAAAGCCAGCAGGATGTGGGTTACATCCACAAGGCATCACCAGCAGAGACAAAGAAGTCCCACTCCACTCAGCGCTTGTCAGGTCACATTAGGAATACTGTGTCCAGTTTTGGTCCCTGCTATACAAAGAAGATGTGGACACATTGGAAAGGGTCCAGAGAAGGGCCACAAGGATCAAAGGACTAGGAAGCCTGCTGTATGAGGAAAGGCTGAGAAAGCTGGGGTTGTTTAGCCTTGATAAAAGAAGACTTAGGGAGGATTTTATCACCATGTTCCATGTTCATAGGGTAGCTATGAAGAAGATGGAGACTCCCTTTTTATCAAGAGTCACATGGAAAAGACAAAGGTTAATGGGCACAACCTACTCCTGGGGACATTCCAACCAGGAACCAGGGGAAACATTTTTCACAATGAGAGCAATCAGCCATTGGAATAATCTCCCCCAGATCTGGCTGGACAGAGTGCTGGGACATCTAGTCTAGGTCATGGTTGGACCAGATGATCCTTGAGGTCCCTTGCAACCTGGTATTCTATGATTCAACAAAATCAAAATTCTACTTCTAAACATCCTTTTCATAGCGAGAAACTCCACTTTATTTAAGCGTGTGTGGTTTCTTTCAGCTAATTACAGTTTGGTGTTATTGCTGGAAGGACTACATCAGTACTACAAAAATATTTCACACCAAAAGCATAAGTAGTCAAACAGAAAATATATTTCTGTTCTCTCATCGTAAATAATAAAAATACCATAAGATTAATTCAAAGGCAATACACAAAGCACTTATGATACACTAATGATAATATCAACTAACCAGTTTTTTTTCCTTAGTAATTCCCATGTGAAAATCCATGGGACTAAATCCTCACAATCCACTCACTTTATCGTGTCCCACACACAGATGTTCCCTTCAGGGAGATTACCTGCACGCAGACCAAAGAAAGCTATTTCTGAAGTTGTGTCTCAAGCCACATGGCGAATTCCAGAATAAGGTACACAAAAAGAAAATCTCAG
>NW_009943129.1:0-3944 GCF_000696875.1 Nestor notabilis | reverse complement strand
GAAAAGAGTGATCCAACTGTATGATTTAGGAAGCCTATCTCAACAATTTAGCATGGTCAGAACGTACGTATGCATCCCTAATCCCAGAAGCAGAAAGCTTGCCTTCTAATGGACTACAGAAGGAAGAAGTATGTTCAAGGAAGAGATTGTAAAGGTCATCATTGATGTCATTGTTTCATCATTTTGGAAACAGATTAAAAAACACTAGAAGGGGAAATGTCTGACTTGAAGTGACCAAGAGGTCTACATTAAGCTAGCCAAAGTATATATTGTGCCATAGTATTACATCTGATATGTGCTTATGCTAGAATTGGGTGTGCCCTGTCACATTCCCGTTCATACAGCTAAAAGCACATTGAGGAAACAATTTATTCTCTTATGTGCACATATAAATGCGTTTCACTGCCAGTAATTCATGAGGAAGTAATGGAAAAAAATTGCCTACCCAAACACTTAAAGACAAAATAACTGGAACCAGATGTTTGAGATCCCTGTTCCTCTGCTAATTCCACAGAATCCCATCTAGGCAAGAGCCATTCCTCTCAGCCTGCTTGGTCACATCAACTAGAAGATATGAATACCTAGGATGAAAAGCTTGAAGAAACACATATCTAGAAAACAAATTTTCGACATTGCAACCAGCTATGTTAATCCAGTCTTAGACTAAACATAACAAAAAATCTCTTTTTTCTATTTCTCATGCAGAAAAATGGTTACTGTATATGTGCACATCTGCATGGAAATTTAATTCTTTTTTTTCTTCAGATGCAAAATTGTCAATCTGAAGAAAAACACAACACAAATCATGAGCCAATTAAGTGCATGGACCTGTCCTGAAAAATAGAAACTACCATCTACACTGAATCAGTAGTAAAAACATGTCCTTTTTCTTTAGCTGTGTGCAAACTAAGACAACCTAGCAATTATGAAAAAATAACATGCTTTTGATTTTTAAAATGTTTTTACTAGATGTATTATCATCACTGTGATACACCTACTAATGACAACAACAAAAAAGCATTATACCTGACATGCAGAAAAATGAGTTATGACTTTCTTGACAAATTCTGCACAACAGGCCAACTTACCAACCTTCCTGAGTTTAATTCTAGTTGTTCAAAGAGCATCTCCACTGATAGTGAGCATAGGGACACATACCTATCAAAAATTTTCAACCTTCCTCTTCTGAAAAAGAGCCTAGAAGAAAAGTTTGCACGCACATCCAGAAAGTCTACCCTTGAGCTAAGCTTCAAATCTTACAAAAAGTGCCTGAATATTTACAATAAAACCAAATGGGTTGAGAAGATATAAAAGACTAGAGTCTGCTTTCCATCTGAAAGCAAAGTCTAAGTCTGGGGACTTTTGGAACCACTAGGATTAATCTACATGAAACAATTACAAAACTTTGACTTTACTTTCTCTTTTTTATTAACACAGTATAGTTAAGCCCTTATAAATACCCATTCTGAAATAATTTATTTCAGATTTTGGGTAGCTCATATTCTTAATAATCATTAAATGGCCCTATTATATATATACTGTGCCTATTACTCAGTGCCTATTACTCTGAATCTTGAATACATGCAGGCTTGGTGATTCAGAAATTTAAGACAACTCTGCAATTGCTAAAGTAGTTATCTGTGCACATCTCTCCATCATACCATGTAGACATACTTGAAGTGCTTAAAAAATGTATAACACTGTTACCACTGCTGCTGTTTCTTTGTATTTGTGTAAGATGAAGAGGTCCCAGGCCAGCAGTACGATCCTGATATTCAAACTGATGTGCAAATACAGCAGGACTTTAGTCTGAAGAGTCTTAAATTATCATGACTTACAATGGTCAGACAACTGAAATGTCCTTTCTTGCTCGGCAAGTGTTAAAAGGAGTTCATAGCACTAGCTGTATTGGATACAGCTTGTTATGTCCTGGTGTGAAAGGGAACCATGCATACATGCCTTTTTCCTTTTCAAAACTAGGATATTTGTAGTGTGTTACTAGGTTGAAGTATACTGTGAAACTGCATCATGAACTTCCTCATTCTGACTGTGTTTACATTTCCATGCAAATTTCTTCCCAGCAAAGATAAGTGAGAAGTTTTGGGTTACCATTATAAAGAAACTAAGCCTGATCCTCTTTTCATACTTTGTAGATGAAAGTGAATGCTGGCTTACAAGTTTGGGGAGGGGAAAAAAACACCCAACAAAAACTAAGCCCCAAAAAACCTTGTTTCAGTTCTGTTAAGCTTACGGGATGGCACATTTTCATTTACCACTACATTAAATAACTCATGTCCACTCAGCTGTCCAAATTTGGACTTTCACTAAGAAGGGGACAGCTTGCTCTCATTTCCAGAGGAAAATGCCACCTTCTGATTGCATGCATCTCACCAGGGGTATCAGACTGTCAGAAGCCTGAACTTCAGAACTAAAAAGAACTGCTGGTGATGCTTTTTCTTTCCCAAACCCTATTTTAATGCTTATTCTGCCCACTAATCCTTTGTATCATTCTAATCCTTGTCATGGGTACCAAACTAAGAGCCTCTACACGTTCACAGTGCAGAGCTGCTCAGCAGTGCAAAGCCTTGTACAACTTACGCCTGACTGGCAAGAGTGTTTTGTAGGCACCCACCATGAACTTGCTGTGATAACGGCAGTTCTAGAGGACACTGAATCAAGACCATAAATTTATTACATATAAGTCAATGAAAAATGACAAAGAGGAACCAAAGCTGGATTTGAACTGATCACCTAAGGAGGAAAAACTCCATATCCCATTGTATTGAGCTATCTGGAACTCTGCCTCATTCTTTGCCTCTGGCTGGAGATTTAAAACACAGTAATACTCTGCCACAGGACACAGAGTGTCTGTCTTCATGAAATAAAATGGAGCAAAGAAAAAATTTAGTTCCCTTGTAGGATTACTGGTTTTAAATTAGGGAAGTATATCTTCAGCTTGAGATACGCTAACTTCTCTGTAGCAAAGGCTTTTGTGTTATTTCTTATGGTTTGCTTAGCAGTTTATTACTGAGAAACAGTGACAGAAAGCAGTCAAGAGAAGGGCCTCAACCCATGGCAGTGTGAAACTCCTCTTAAGAATGTTAAATCTTTCTTATTAGGGACTAACCTGCATACTTCTAAATCATCAGATAAGTCATCATACAACACTGGAGGCTTCTGAACAGCATCAGTCACACTGGGCCCTGTCCCAGCAGGTGCTCCGTTATCAGGGACTGCCAGAGCATCACTCCCAGAGCCTGCCTCTGCAAAGCAGTCCTTTGAATCTTTACTGTGTCTAAGGAAAGATGCAGGGTGCTGATCTCTGTAGTAGCTTTTTCCTTTGCTTTTCCCACATTTTCTTGAGGAAATCCTTGCTTCCTGAGATGACACTGAAGACTGTGATTCCTTTAGCCTTGGAACCCTTCTTCGGCGGTGATTTAAAGTAGGATTCTCAGGGTCAGATATCTCTTGCTTGTTTTTCCCCATTGTCCCCAAAGTGACAAGTTCAACAGCATTATTGCTTGAGGACCCATCCTGGTTAATGCATGATCTAGTGTTCCTTTTCCCTCTCCTGGGTATTCTGGCCTTTTCTCTTGCTCTCCTCCTAGCCTGAGCCCACTGACTCTCATCCGAAGATGATGATGAATCAGATGCATTCCAACTGGACCTCGCAGGCTCAGGATGCAATTTACAGTCTTTCCCTTTTCCTTGCTTTTCCGTATGCTCACCATTGTCTCCAGTCTCTCTTTTCCGCCTAAACCTTCGTTTTACTTGTTTCTTACCAGACTCCCTATTAGAAGGGGTCAACACCATGACAGGGGTTGCATGTTCAAGCTCATCTTCTGACAAGTCATGCAAGGTAGTAGATCTAGACAAAGCAGTAAGCAAAGGAAAGGAATGGAAATGGTAAGGGTGGGTGGAAGGAGAGGAATCACAAAAAAAAA
>NW_009943128.1:588-974 GCF_000696875.1 Nestor notabilis | reverse complement strand
CTTTCCCACCGAAAAGTCCAGCTGTATGCTTTTTCTACGATGCCTGCCCCAGTCTGGGCCGAGCCCATCGCATTGAGCACGAACGTCCGGCTCCTGCTCCCACAGCCGAAGATCTGGGAGCAAAACCTACACCTGCGTGTATTTAGCACATGGAGAGCTCCGCAACGGTGCCACTTGCATTGGGCTCCCTCCTCACTTCCCCACCTAAAAGTCCAATAGTATGCTTCTCCGACTGTGCCCTCCCCAGGCTGGGCCGAGCCCGTCGCATAGAGCACGAACGTCCAGCTCCTACTGCCACACGCGAAGAGCCAGGAGCAAAAACTGCACCTGGGCCTCTTTAGCACATGGAGAGCTCCGCAACGGTGCCACTTGCATTGGGCTCGCTC
>NW_009943128.1:0-372 GCF_000696875.1 Nestor notabilis | reverse complement strand
ATGCTTCATCGGCATGCCTGCCACAGGCTGGGCCGAGACCACTGCACTGAGCACGAACCTTCGGCTCCTGCTCCCACAGCCGACGAGTCCGGAGTAAAAACTGCTGCTGTTCCTCTTTAGAAAATGATGAGCTCCGCAACGTTGCCACTTGCACTGGCCTCGCTCTTCGCTTTCCCACCTAAAAGTCCAATTGTATGCTTCTTAAACAATGTCTGCCCAAGGCTTTGCTGAGCCTGACGCATGGAGCACAAACGTCCAGCTCCTGCTTCCACAGTCGAACAGCCAGGACCAAAAAGTGCACCTGGGCCTCTTTAGCACATGGAGAGCTCCGCAACGGTGCCACTTGCATTGGGCTCTCTCCTCGCTTTCCCA
>NW_009943127.1:162167-191979 GCF_000696875.1 Nestor notabilis | reverse complement strand
TAGCAACCAACATGTAATGAAGAGATGGTGTGAAAAGCAGCAACACTGCTATAGGACATAGCTGAAGGTGGACAACTAAAAAGATAGAACATTTAAGAAAGTAGTAATAACTGGAGGAAAAGAAGCCTGCAGCCGTTTTTTTCTTTTAAAGCAGATGTGCTTACCTGACATAAAATGTTACGATGACTTCTAAGAGTCTGCCAAACTTATTTGCCCTTTTCAAGAGCCACGCCGCGGGAGAAAGCCTTTCCCCAAGCGCTGTTGCTCACTGTGGCATGTTGGAGCTGGAGCGCAGCCCCACGAGATGGCACTGTGTCCACGCAATGGCTTTTCTCCCACCAAAAGTAACACTCCGAAAGATCTGACCTGGCCGCCCTTGCTCCTTCCTTCCCATCCTCCCTCTTTGAGACAGCAGGATGGGGATGCTGAGGGGTGCGTACCACTGGCCTGTGGCAGAGCCATCTCCCCAGCCACATGCCCTGCCATGGGAAAAAAAAAAAAAAAGAAAGAAAAAAACCCCAGAGCAAAATAAATGCAGAGGGAGCATCAGGTGAGGTGGGAGCTGCTGTTTGCAGCAGTGGTAAAGCACAGCTGTGGAGCTGCTGGGACAATGGGTGGCTCTGTGAAGGAAACTTGCCCATCCCTGGCAGCCCCAGCTCCCTGCCACGGCTGAGGCAGCTGGCACAGTGCTGTGCTGGACCCCTGCAAAGGCTGATGGAGCAAAGGCTGGAGAAACAGCACCTCAACAGGTGAGGAAAGGTTTCTGAACAGTTGGGGTGGAAGAAGAGCAGATCCACCTCCCAGTGACAAGTGATGCTGCTGCCAGCAGTGATGTTCTTGACCTTCATCCACCTCCATGGATGCTCCTCGTAATCAGAGCATGCCTTTTCCTCTCAATAAATCCCTTTTACAGTGACCCTGTAAAAGAAAAATTCCCCATAATAATTTAAGAAAGACTGTTGCTCAGCTGGTTTTTTCTTCAAGGAGTCATGGGGAGTAGGTCAGAGAGCTGGCAAAAAGTTCATCGAGTGGTAGCGACAGAGACAGATAGATGGATAACTATGAGATACTTTCCGGCAAGGCCCTGGTGAGAAGGCTGCACACCAAGCAAAAGCTGAGAGCTGGGAGTACCAGTGAGTTTGGGCATCACCTAACAAAGGCTGAGCCAAAGGGAAGGGGCAGGACAGCATGGCTCATGCACCTGCCTTGGAAAAGAAGCCACACAGGAAGGACACACGGGAAGGGTAATGAAGTTCGAACTAAATACAACTGCAGTTACACTTGAAGATGGCACAGAAGGGAGAAAAGCTGAGGCCTGTCTTTTAAGGGCCATTTTAGAGCTTCAAGGTGAGTCAAAAATGTAAGAAAAGGGCAGTGCCAGCCAAAGCTTCCTGAAGTTGAATGCAAGATTTCCAATAGCATTGCAATGGGCTGCATCAGATGCCCCAGGTGAAAAAGATGGTTGTTGAAACGATGCCCATGGCATCTCCACATTAAGGGAAGGTGGGGCTTACACAGGCAAAATGCAGCCAGATGTTGAAAGTTAAAATGTATGTCCTTCGGGCTCCAGTTCTGACTGAGATGCTGGTTGCAATCTGCCGGGTTACCTTTTACGAGGAAGGGAGAGCTTTATGATGGCTGCCCAATGGTCAGTCAAAACCCTGCTGGTGTCAGGGAGCTGAGAAATTAAAAAAAAGAGTCCTAAGCCTGTGAAATGTCAAATGGGAGAAAGGTCAGATGGAAATTTCCTTTCATTTTGACCAATGACATTTTCAAAGTTACCTTTAAAGGTGCAATCTGGAAAGCCCTAGGGAAAAACAAAACCAAAAACCACGAAAGAAAACAAGCTATCTCCAGTCTTGGGAAGCACATGGAGTGGGACATGCATGTGTGCACAACAGGGCCTGGCTGGAAACCTGGAATGGATGGGCTGGGGAAGAAAGCCTTTTTTGCACCAGAAGGAAAGGACAGACAAGCCTGGCAGTAAAACTACTGCAATCCTACACACTGTCATGGACCAAAGAGCCAGGCTTTTCACTGAGCAGAAAACAAAATACTTGTGCAGTGACAACCGAAAAGGCAAAAGTTGGCTCCCTTTGCCAAGTTCCCACTTCACCTGTTTGTGGTGGACAAGACGGACATGGCTGCACCTCACACAGAAAAGACCCAGCATAGGACTCCCAGTTAGCCTGGACCACCACAAACATTATGGGAGCTGGTGGGTTTCTGTACAGTGAGTACCTGCAGCTCTGTGGGAGCTGATGGCTCTCAGACCACTTCAAAGCAAAGCAAGATATGTGGAGGCCCACACTGGATGCGCAAAGCAGTGTCAATGCCTCCACGTGCTTGCATCTGTGCTCCTGAACCAGTGGTCTACATCTATTTGGACTGGAGGCTCTCACCAGTTCGCAGCCACCTTGGGACAGGATTGCAACCTGGAGGCACCAAGGTGGTGCAAAGCATCCCAGGGAGGGGTGCTGGTTTGGATCCTCTGAGGGTATAGATCAGTGACTATAGTGGAATGTCACCAATTTACACCACCTTTGCATGAGGCATGAAGCACAGCAATGCTAACATGACATGAGCAACCTGTGTAGGCTAGCAGAGACTTTGGAAGAGGAGTACCATGGCTGGAGAAGGGAAAGACAGACGTCTTACAAGACTTTAGGAAGGGGACAACAGGAGACGTAAAACCAGGAATGATTCATTCTGCTGCTGACAAAATTAGAAATAAAGTAATAATGGCAATAATAATAATATTAATAATAATAATTATAATCCTTGCACTAGATACTAATTAGTAAATAATTACCATAGCAACTTCTCTTTTTCATTTTTTTCTGGGTTTCTTTTCCCCCCTCAACTACTCTGCATTGCATATCCAACCCCCTCATGTTGCAAAGGGGTGGAAAAGGGTGTTGTTACGTTGTGAAATGAAAACTGACTCCAAACCTATGTTCCCTGCTGTCCTACACCTATTCTCCACTCAGGCTCAGTGAGACTGCCTTGGGGAAGGAAGGGGACGTTACATGTGTTCCTGCTTAGCACCCAGAGTACCTGCTTTCCAGATGCACGCCTCTTAACTCTGATTTTCTTGTTTGCTATTTTTTTACAAGTGGGTCTAGGAAACAGAAAAATGACAGGAGGATCATTGTGAGACAATCAATGTGCAGAATTGTAGCCAAAATCCGAATTCACCAGAAACCAATAAGCTGAAATTGCCACAACCAACTGTCCATAGCCTTGTCTAGAATGGCTTTAAACAAAAAATATAAAGAGCCATGGACAATCTCCTTACCCCTGTCCAGAATTTGATGTAAACAACATCCATAGAAACTGGGATTGTTAAGAAAGTTTATCCATATATCTGGATAGCAATAAAAAGCGTTTCCTAGGAAACTGTAAAATCCTGTACCAAGCAGCGTACAGCCAAGCCGAGAGGAACATTAGTTGATTTATATTTTCAAGGTACAATTTCACATGATTTCTTTTAGATCCTGTGATAATGTACAAGGAGAGCATGTGTGAAGGTCAGGGCTGGTTTTTTTTCTGTTTGTTTGTTTGCTTGCTTTCTTCTCTGCAATGTCTCTTGTGTAACTCATTGGTCTGGGTTTTCATTTCAATTCTCGTTTCTAATAACAGGGCATTACCGCTCCCTGCGTCTGTCCTTCCTGTTCACGCCAAGGCTGCATCAGTAATTTCCTTCTGCTGCCAAAGAAACAACGGTTTCGTGTCTTCCCATTTCTTCAAGAACCGCTGCCAGCATGCTCAGGTTGCCATCAGGGAAATTCTGGGCTTCCCAGAGATCCAGGATCACCCCAGTGGGACTTGATTTTGTAGCAAAATAATTTAGGTACCTGCAACAAGACAGAAGGAAACACGTTTTTCCAGGTGCATGAAGGCTATCTGAGTTCGTATGATTTCAACCCATCCCTGTTGCCAGCACTGCCAAAGTCCTCACCCCATGTGCAACCAGTCTGTACTCCTGCTTTCACTCTCCTCAGCAGGATGTTCATCAGGACCCTATTGCACATCCCTCCCTGGGGACTTCACCGCTTGACCCTGTGTAGGCAGCCCCACTCACCTGTCCAGTTTCAGTTTGTGGGCCAGCATCCGCCAGTCGTGGCCCCTGGTCTGGGGTGCGTCCAGGCTGCTGCACAGCTTCTGCCTTATCGGGAGGGGGATGCTGAAAGCACTGGGCCCTACTATGGTGGTGATGGTGCCTGCTGAGTCCATGGGTGGATAATCAATGCCAGTAGGTTCCTGAGGTTGGAAAGAGAGAAAAAGACAAAACCAAAAACCAAAAATCAACAGCAGTATTCTTACTGAGTGAAGAGACCATTGTAGAGTATATCCTCAGACCCTCTGTTCCTTTACTTGCATTAGCATTTATGTTAGTCAGATGAAAAAGAGAAATATTTATAATCAACTTTGAGTAGACAGCAGATACAGGTTTCTTCTCCTTTTTGTTTTGAGGGTGAAGATTACTATGGACAAAATTTAGCCCAGCTTCATTAATCACTTACTGGAAATAATGGAAGATCAGCTACCTGGACACGTGTCAGAGCAAATTGCTACTGCTAGGGCAGTACTGGGCTTTCCTGGCTTGGCTGGCAGAGGCCCCTTCCTGGGAGTCTCCAAACCCCCCACTCCACACTGAACCAGCACTGGGCTCACACCACTGACGTCCGTCTGGAAGCACCCATGCTATTGGAAGCCTCTGATGCTGGGCAGGCCAGAGACAGCCGGTTAATACTGCCCCAGGCACAAGATGATTCCTCATTTTTACATGGCTTTAACTCTGTGCTGGAGATAACTGGAATGTGTACGCTCACACTCTTTTATACACACCAATTAATCCTCTTCCCCTTTTTAAGTACACCTTTTTTTTGCTTTGTTTTGTTTGGGTTTTTTTTGTTTTTTTTTTTTTTTTTTTTTTTTGAACTGGCATTTATGGAAGGTTTATGCCATGCTGTAATGTCCTCAGTTAACAATGCTGAATACAGCATCCCTACTCAGGTGCCAAGGGCCTGCATCGCAGACCGGCTACCTTAAACCTACCGCTTCAGTCAATGAGCTACTGTTCTCTAACTGCCTGCCAATGGGGGCTGCCCAGAAGCTGGCAAAACGACTTGCATGCTACTGCTGCTGCCTGCAGCCTCACCCGTGCGGCAGGTCAGTAGTGGCTGTAGGGTCGTGGCTGGTGGCATTGCAGATGGACAACCTTCCCTTCTTATTCTGGGCCAAGGGATGTAAGCAACACATTGAGGCAGCACTGCCCTGGCTTTCAAGATGACCTGCTGCCCCAGGTGCATCAGTATGCTGCAGAAGGAGCCCAGGTATTCGTGGCAGTGCCCTGGGGCTCTTTTGGGTGAGTACTGACCACATGAGATAAAAAGGGGCTTAAAAAAAATATAGTGGGAGAGATTTAACACAGCCTTCCTCTTGCCTTGCAAATGTGCATGTTTTGGCACTCACTGCATTGGTATTTTCAAAGTCCCAGTGGAAGACACTGTATAAAGCCAGAATAAGACAATTGAACCAGCTGAAGTTTTACATCCTTTAAAGGTGACAAAAAGAAAGCCCATAAAGACAGGATGCAGGAAACTAGTAACTGTGTTACTGTATTTTTACCATAGAGTGACAGAGGCAAAAAGGCAGATTAAGCAATGAAGAAAAGTGCCAGTATGGTCCTGCAATGCCTAACCACTGGCTGGATACCACTGGCAGAAGAAAATGTGAAGAATCACAGCTAAGGTTTCCTGATGTCTGATCTGGTGTCTTTCTCACACTTCTACAAGTTTCCAGGGTGCTGCCACTACACTTTGTGGTGAATTTGCCATCAAATTGTCTGAGTGTTAGGCTTTTTTTCTAGTTTACACAACCCTGTATGCTAGCTCTTAGCAGCCCAAGGTCCTCCTGCCCCTTGCTGGGGCTCAGGAACATCACAAGATGTCAACAACAAGGAGCAATTTTGCAGGAGGCAGCCTTGATAACAGTGGTATTATTCACTCCCTCTATTCAATCCTGATGGATGGGATTGCAGCACAAGACAAGAATATTATCCTGTTCCCTCTGAATCTATTACCAGGCCCTATTACACACAACCAGCTGAAGATGATTATAGTGTATACTTGCATTTCATTAAAGTTACTCTCAGTTCTTTTCTCTGTGAGGTTAAATTAGAGATTACTTCAATGCAGCACTTATTACAATAATTGTTTATGATACTTTGTTTTACCATCTGTCTTTAATGCTGTGTAGTCCCCAGCTGAATCTGTAACCTTATACCCACTAACCAAGCAGATGTTATGGGTAATGGTGCACACTATAGGAGCCCTACAGCACAAGTAACTTCTGTTTGTGGCCTCCCAGCCCTTCCCCAAGTCAGCCAGCAGCAATTGCTGCCCAAGAGCACTGATCTTTGTAGCTGCCAAGGATACCAGGTATAAAACCTACCAGCATATTCACTGAAGTCAATGCCACTTCATACCTGATCATGTTGCTTGGTCTCAGCACTAAGCTTGACCGCCCCAAGAAATGAAAATTCCCTAGATACTACGTAGCTTTGGCAAAAATGTTCCCAAACCTACAATCGTTTTTCTACTAGAAAATGTCAGCCATCAAAAGAAAAAGTGTCAAAGATAACAGTCAGGATTTGTAGCAGTAGCAAAATACAAGTTGAAAAATCTATTGCAACTAGACCATCTGATGATAGTGCCTACTGCACAACAGTTACTATGTGGGATGAGAGGGGAGTGGCTCATGCAAACATATGGCAATGACATTTTCCTATTCTTTCTCCTCCTTCAAGGAAATGTCAGGCGTGATGATCTTGTAGACTGCCAGGAAAGAGGGCCATGTGGTGCTTTGCAAGATGCATTAGGGAATGGTAGGCAAAGAGCTGCTCCACATAGACACAGAAAGGTGGCACTAGCAGGAAGACCACAGCTGCCCTCCTCCGTTGAAGGAGGGATGCTCCCTACCAGATGAGAGAAACTAAGGGAAAATGCAACAGAAAATACGAAGCAACTACGTAATCCATCCCTTATATCCATCCTAAGCAGTCAGGAGGAAAACGGTAGCAATGGGAAAGGATACACCTCCTTAGCCCTCCCTCATTCCTGCAGACAGATAGAGAAGTGCATTTACCTCTGAGACAGAGCAGTTGAGCTGGAAGATCTGCCCTTCTCCTTCCACCTGCCGGACACAGAGTTTGCATACCAGCTCCAGGGTATTCAGGCTGAACCTTTCCAGTGTGAAGGTGCAGTGCAGGTTCCTCTGGCATCCACTCCAGATGTGGTAAAAGGGAATCTCCTGCAGGAGGAAAGCAAACAAAAGCATAGTCGGGGAGCGGTGTGGGACCAGGGTGTGGATGCTCTATGACTAGAGACTGTGGGCTCCATGATACTCTCACTGCACATGGCCCAGGTTAAAAAATGTCCACAGGACTGTAGCCTGGCATCTGGTGTTTTTTAAACACCCCTTTGTGCCACTCTATTTCTTGAAGCCTCACTGCTAGGATCCAGTGTGAATGGTTTGTGATGCTCACCTGGTATTTAGCCAGCAGTTTGCTCTTCCAGAGAGAGTGGGCAATGTCATGAATGGACAGGCGGAGGTTGTGGGTGCTTCCCTTAAAATGCAAAGTTTTGGGCTCCTCCAAAAGCTGCCCACCCATCTGCCGCTCGAGCTGGAGGACCTCCTGCAGCATTGTGATAAAAGGAAGAAAGTGGTCAGGTTTCATCAAGCCAGGACACTTCTAATACTGAATCTTCTGATTCCTCGAGATCAACTGTTTTAGATGTTGTAACTTGTGTAATACAGAAACAAATAATGCACAGGCATTTCACAGGGTTGTGTTTCCATGTGAACCAGAACTACACTAGTGGATCTGAGTGTAACCTCCTTGCCCCTTCATACAGCAGCCCAGCAGGGATGCAGGCACCCGTGTCTCCCTTGGGAGACACAGTGTTATCTGACATGCCCTATAAGCAGTAAGCTTAATTGTATGCTATTACATTGAATGCAAAGATTTTGCATACAGGCAGTATTTGAATACAGATATATATTAGTCATCATTGCTCATCAAATTGGACATCTTGTGATAACATTTCTGTTTTGGTTTTGGAAGCTCTTATTTGTGTAGGTCCTGCAGATAAGGGACGTGTGCATACCGTTGTCCTTCAGCTTGTGGCCTCCTGGCAAACTGCTCTGAGACAGAGTGATATAGGAGGTAACAGATGCCTATGCTGAGACTCAGTTGTCAAGCATGGTAACAAAACAATGCAAGACACTGTGATGGAGCGTTTTGTACGTATGAATACACAGGTTCAGGGTTACTGAAAAATTGACCTTGTAATTAAATGCCAGTAAGCCGAGAGCCTGGTCTTTTTCTTCAGCTAAAAATAAATACGTGCCTGTAACTAATGAGACCACAGTGGCCTGTTACCTACAGCCTAATTACAGTCCACCTGGAAGAATCAAGTACAAAGGCACCTACGCGAGCCCCATTAGAAACCAACACAGCCAATCTCAGTCATATCACAGAAGCCAACCAACCAGTTTCACGTGGCCAAAGCTAACCATGCACAGAATAAGTATGCTCAAGAAGTATGCGGGCACACAAAACCAGGATGGCTACACCAGGCCAACTGAAGGAGCCTCCGTTTTAGCCAAATATAAACCAGACTACTCTTGATCACATTCAGGAGCTAGCTAGCACACAAGAAATGGCCCAACCCAGCACCTGGCAGATCTTGAAGCTAAAATTATGTTTGTTTATCAACCATTAGAGGAAAAGAAACAAAATCAGGAAACCTTTGAGATTAAGGTTGTGCCAATGAATCAGTTCCAGCTTCTACCCAGTGCTCCCTAATTACCTTGTCAAGATGTCTAAAGAGCAATCGATAGTAATTATCTGATTACTATAGATCTTCATTATGTCCAAATTACCTCCCTAGAAGGGCCAGAAGACTCACATCACTGCATAAGCTAATTGCAGATGCCACCTCTCAGGCATACAGGGCACAGGGGCCAAATAACTGCTCCTGCCCATGCAGTGCCAGCTCTGGGTGCTGCTCTGCTGTGAGAGAAAACACTGCAGAGTGATGCTGCACCATCCGACCCACCAGATTTGAGGTCTAGTTTCAATATCCCACTTTTAGGAACCACCCTTGGTCACTGCAGCCCCTCCAAATGCTCCAACTGGAGGATGCTGGGCAGCCGATACTTCTCCCATGCCATTCAGCTAATTAATTCAGAATTAATTTGGAGCTACGATTTCCACAACCCTTCAAACCTGCAAGCTGGCTCTAGCCACACGGCACTTTATTTAGAGCAGTGCTTATGCTGCTGGCTGGTGCCTCTATGCCCTCCTGAGTCAAAATCTGAGCTGCATGATGCTTGCCCAAGTACTGAGGTGGCTCTGGCCACCCTTCCCATCGCCTCTTAGCACTTCTGTAAGCTGGGACTTACTCTCTGACACCCTTCCTAGGAGAGGGAGCTGTGTAAGGCATCGCTCCATTGTCAGCATCACCAGGGCAGATACTACCTGTATTTGGAAAGGGCTTCTTCATTAATGAGGCACAAGCAAGCAATGGTGTTCAGTCTAAGCTGTTGCCTTTCTTTGTTAGAGGCAAAAATACTCATTAAATAACTGAAAGAAGATCACATGCCTGCTGCACCTTTTTTTGGTGTGTTTTTTTGAGGACACTTACTGCACAACATGAGGCAGGTTGGGGCTCTCCACCCTGCTATAGCCTGAAGTTGATCATTCCTGGCATGGGAGGCACCATTTCCATGTGCCCAGCTACTCAGGCCTCACCACACTGCCACACATGGACGGCATACCTCAATCTCAAAGCCATACAAGAATAAACAGAATAAAGCAGCTGCATTTCTTTATAGTTACCATATTACTAGAGTGTTGGGTTTTTTTGCAGCAGACTAGCTTGGGCATCCCCCTTGAAGTGCAAGACTCAGCCTTAATAAAAGAGGCCAGTGCTTGAAGTGACAGCTACCCTCAAGCTTCCCCAAAAAGCATTTTTGTGAGCATCCCATCCAGGTGGCTCAGGACCCTGCGGGGCACAGGATGATACACACATGATCAGCACTGAGCTCACTCTGCTCCGCAGTCCCAGGAACCCTGCCAAGCAGCTCCCACAGTAACCGAGCCCTTATTGATGACAAAGTCATTACACTTCCCTACTGTACTGCGGGTGCTGGCAGTTCAGCAGCAAGCACTTACGCTGCATGATGAGAGGGAAAAGCCTGCTGGATAAATACGGCACTGTGTCTTATACTGCAACTGCTTGTCTTCCTTTGGTGGCTGTTAGGACACATTCAGCATATGGCACACTCGTTCCGAGTTGTAAATAATAACAGAATGCATTTGGTTGCCTATTAAAATAAACACATAATCCCCTACAAAGGCTCTTCCAAACCTCAAACATCCCATTGTGGTAGCATTTCACACTGCTCTTCCCTCTTCTTGCCATGCCTTGCCTGGAGCAGCCAGCCCCAAGACACCGAGATGCTGCAGCTGGTGCCTCGCTTGCTGTGTCTACAACTCTCCCTCCCTGTCCAAATTATTTTTAACCTCAGGACCTGCTAGTCCAGCCCCATCTGCATGCCTTGTCCTGGTGAATGCCTTCCCTTTGGCAACATGGCAGTGCCAAGGACCGAGTCCCAGCATGGCTGGGGCTGCTGCGGTGCCAGATGCTGTGGAAAGATCTGACAAATACCCCAACCTTTTTTAATTTCTAAATAGTCATAGTGTGAGTCTACATAACACTGTTGCACAGGGCTGGTTTGTACGCACTGGTTTGTACATGCCGATTCATACTCACTGGTCGATGCTCAACTCTTCCATCTACACCTAGGGTCATTTTTCTTAAAGCTCCTTCCCAAGACCTTTCATTTCCAGAGATGTGCAATTGAAACATTCATAAGAGTTCGAGGCCAGCAAGTAGGTATGCTTGTCCTCCTGTAACCACCAGCTAGCTGGGTCTTAAACCCCATGGGTGGCCTTCAAGTCTTAGGGTAGATGTGCCAAAAAAAGCAGAAAATTGAAATGCACATACTTTGCTGTACAAAAGCATTAGGCATGTGTGGGAGGATGGCTGTCTCACTTTGCTCACCTTTCCTTTCAGATTACAAGCTCACTCTGGGGTCTACCTGCAGCAGAAGCCCGAAGACTGGCCTGCTTCCCTCCCAGACACTGTCTGCAGCTTCTCAGGTGAAAGATGGTCCCTCTGTGTTGCCCAGCATCTCTCCTAATCCCTCCTGCTATTGCACTGAATTGGATTAACTTTACCTCGCAAGTCCCTCCACAGTCAATTAGAAACAAACCAACAGCTCTTGAGTAGCATCTAATTGGATTCCCCCAGCTCTGACTGCATTAGCTGTCTGTCCAAGGTCCCTCTGACTTGCTTATTATTACCTCAGGCCTTGATGAACCCGTGGAAAATTGTATTACGCAGCACAGGCATAAAACCATTAGGACTTTTGAAGCTTGATTGCTATGAAAGATCCTTTTCAGTTTTTTAAAGAGGAAAAACAAAAGGGAAATTAGACTAGGGAAAAGAATTGTTTCTAAAAGCCTGATAACACCAGCACACTGACAGAGGCCAAGCTCCAAGGCCCTGTAAAGACAAAACCACACTGAAGTGACAATATGCCTGCTTCTACCCTTATACATATAGCAGAAGAGTATCCCTCCAAGAGCCTAGGCAGGCAGGCCTTTATATCAGACAGTACTGGGGAAGAAAACAGAGCATGCCATTTGCAGTCACTGCTCTGAAAAACATAAACATCTCCCAGACAGTGTTATGTGTGTTTAAATCCCAATAATTCCCATGTGGAGCTGAGGAAACAAAAGCGTATATACAGTACCAGGATGACCCTGCTTCAAGTCAGGCTTTGAACTCGTTTTGCTACAAAGAGGCATTTGGGAAGTTGTACTGGCTATGACTAAAGAAAAGCCCCACCTTTTAATACCTCGCATTCTTACATGTGCAGTTGGAGATACGTATTTCATGAGTGCATCTATTACAGATATCATCTATAAATATAGGTATTTATGAAGAGAAACAGCAAATAATGTTATCTATCTGCTCATCTGTATGTAGCGAGCGTGCGTGTGCATGCCACAATTATTCAGTGAGAGTAAGGTTATAAAGTTAGAAACAGCAACAGCTTTGGTTTATTTCAGTTGTGAATTCCCGACACAAAAAGCTGCATGCGAAGAGGTGTAATAAAGCAGTATGAAAGCAGGCAGTGATTAACAGCCCAGAAGCTTCTTCTATCGTTATCAACTATTTACAAAGAAGCATTTAAATGTTTCCCCATCTCTGGGGAGCTGGCACTTAGCATTAAAAATACATGAATAACGAATGAACCCCTGTGTACCTTATGGCCTTTTAATAATGCAAAAATCTTTGGATTCAGGATATGATACAGGTAAACAAAGGAAAAAAGACTGGTAGGCCGAAAATAACGTGAGATCCCTATGTAAAGGAGTCTTTGCAGTGTGTGAGGGTTAAACTGTGTAACAGCAGCTTGTTGTCAAGCTCTTCTTCTAATCACAAAAATAACCGAAGGAGCAGGAATACAAGGAGCAGAGGGTCTAGTCACCACTGTGACTGCAGTCCTGCTGAAGAGGGTGAGGGAAAGCAAATGAGAGCAACAACCACCTTAAGGGCATCCTGCGTGTCATCAAGGCAGTAGACCCGGATGCTGTACTCCAGCGAAGAGCAGGACAGAGGTCCAAAGATCGCCAGTTTGAGACGTTTAGCTGCTGCTTTGGTGATTGACTGTCCCACCAAGGCATATGTGCTGAGGGTTTCTGTCAGGATATGGCAGGCCTCTGGGTCCAGCTGGATATAGCATGGTGTCGTGAAGTTTTCTTCCCCAACAACCACCACATCCTAAGGGAGAAAGAGACCAAGTTAGAGCTCCCAATCCCTCAGAGCTGTTCTCCTTTGAGTCAGCAATACCCCTTTCAAGCCTGGATGATGCATAAAAGTCCTTGCTGTTTGCACCTTAGATTAATAAAGATTTGCAATTCCTGCTTCTGGCTTTTCTCCCACATAGGCAGAAGGAGGGGATGATTTCTCTGGGGTGCTGGTGGTGATGATGGTGGTAGAAACCTCTTCCTGTCCTCACTCCCCTGAGACTTCTGACTCTTTTCTCTAGACCTGCAGCAGCTTTTAAAGCTCTGAGCACTGTTAGGCAAATAATGAAAATATCACAAGTACATCATTGAAAAAGACATTGCAGAATGAACCATTTGGTGACCATGATTTAAAATCAGTTGAATCAGAAGTCACAGTGCAAATCAATAACCACCCTTCCCTTTCTAAGCATGACAATAAGGAGTTACAAACACTCAAGGAAGAGAAGTAACCTCTACAATGGCCGAATGCCACATCTGTATGAAATATCACCAGATGCTTTGTGAGAATAATTCTCTGTAGTGAGACTGCAGGGTGAAGGAAAAAAATACATACAGACAACCTTCCCACCCTGTGTGTAAAGGACAACAGCTCCCCTGATAATTTCTCTATTCAACACTGAGTGTAGTATCCTACACACAACACAAGGTGCTTTGAATGGCTCTGAGAGAGAGCAGAAGTGGAAAGGCAGCAGCAGATGATGGCCACCTCTTGCAAAGCCACCACGTGCCACATGATGCTCAGCATAACTCCTCTGTTCCATCCCTACTGCTTGGAGGTCTGCAGCACAAGGTATACATATGGCAGAGGAGCAGTATGGGCTCAACTGAAATTTGCTGTTAAGCACCCTGGTCTCAGGAAAAGTAAACGCGCCACGTTTGTTGGGGTGACACAATCCTTCTGGAGGGCAAGGTGCTGCAGTGTTGATTGCACCCTCTATAGCCACCCCAGCAACCGGCTCTGGCAGGAGGATGCTGCAGGGGCGTGCACACGTGTGTGTGTGCACGTGCGTCTGCATGTGTGGGGCTCAGCTTGGAGGAGCTGCTCCAGAACTGAGCAGAGGGAAAAGATCACCATGTGGTGTCCAGAGACCCTGTAGACACTGCAGAGACTGTGCTGGCACCAGAGCTTGTGTGTGGCTGGAGGAACAACCGCTCTGTCAAGGGCAGGAGGAGGATGGGGAGAAAATGAAGAGGTGCCAGTAACACGCAGACACAGATAAGGAACATATGTGCGGTGCCAAGAGCCAGGCCGGTGGGGTGCAGATTAGTTGGCGAGACAGACCTGTGTTAGCTGCATGCTCCCTCCCAGCGTGAGGAAGAGGTGGTGCCACAGGCAGAGGGACTAATGAAAAAGCTGGTTTAAGGCAACGCTGGACACAGCGCTCTTGCTGCTGTCAGCTGAACTGCCCTCTAAAGCCTCCCTGACCTTATTAAACCTACCGGTAGGAGAAAGTGCCCTTGCCAAATTAATTATGTGAGACCAAACTGGTGGCAGCAGGTACCCAGGAGCACAGCGCTGGAGAAGAGGGCTTTGCCAGGACAGCCCAGCCTTGCTGAAAGCATCACTTTATGCTTCAGTTACAGTGGAAGATCCTTCTGCCACTGTGCCCCAGGACTGGCAAGGAAGCACCCCAGGCTACTACCAAGACTGCACTGCCCAGCAGCACTTGTGCAACTTTCCTGAGGTCACAGGGTGCAGAGTTGGATTCTGGCTGCATGAACTGAATCAAAATGATGCTCCACCAACATCTTAGGAGGAAAAAGGATAAGGCCTATCCATTTTATTAGGCTGGATGATGCCTTGGTGCTAAAACAGGAGATCATCAGCAGCATTACTTTCACTTTCCTTGAAAGCGGACTATAAACCAAGAGAATAAAAACTGTTCTGTAGAAAACATGTTCTTATTTCTAGGGTTAAATCAGAAATTCTTTTCAGCCATTGCTTGTTATTTCGCCTTTTCCTTGTGTCCTCATGACTTTGGCACTACATCCTCCCATGACCAAAAGCCCAAGTGCCAAAATCCTACGGTGAAGGCTATTTGATGGGAAGTAGCTATAGCTATGAGGCACCAAACTGCCCCAGGACAGCAGCATGGACACTGGGCAGTTTTGATACCTGATATCAAAGATACATGGAGCAGCCATGTATGTCACATAGAAAACCCAAAACACAGCAGCTGAAGGACTAGCAGAGGAGAGCCACGCATGCAGGTCAGCACACAGGCCAGAGCTCCTGAGCCTCACCTCCCATGGTCCCTGGGCAGCCTGGTGCTTCAGCTGGATCTGCCAGTCCTCCGTGTTCGGTTCTGCACAATGGTGCATGGTTAAAATGACGGGCCGGGTTAGCAGTGCTCCTGGTGGGCCGCAGCTCACCACTGGTGTCAGCAGGGTCTGGTTGTCTTCTACGGGTGGCCTGATGAAGGGACAGAAAAATGGATACATAAAATGAGTTGAAAAAGGCAAACGGGTACCTTCAGGTATGTAAAAATAAAAAGATTGTGCAAGCAAAGAACGGATGGGTTTGGTTTGGGTTTTGTTGTTTGGTTTTTTCCCAAATCATGAAATGTTTTCTGTTTTCCAAATACCACTCATTTGTCAAAATGCAGATTCAGGTGGCAGCAAATTACATACCACACTTACTGAGAACCCTCCACTCTGAAGGATCTTTGCAAAATGTATGCAGAAGCTTCATTGCAGCCACTGCCAAAATGTGGTCACTGCTGCGTTTGGCAGTTGTTTATGTTTGCATGTTTAGCCGCATACGAAAATGAACAGTAGCTCTTGTAAGCACCATGTGTGAGAATTATCTACTGTCTGGACAGAGAAAATTGAAGAACAGAGGAAAAGATGAACTAATAAGCAAGTCTGAAACCTTGTAAGTGGTATACAGCACATCTGAGACGTGTAGTTTGAGTTCAGAGTCATCACCAAACCCACTGATACTCCATTTTACATCAAAGGCATTCAGGTCTACTAGAATGGCTATCAAAAATATGTCTGTGGGGAGCAGGTGTCAGCAGTGGCAGAGAAAGGGTGAAGAGATGCTACGGAATAGTGCAGAGAGCAAAGCACACACGCAAAGCCCAAGTTTTCTAGTAATAACTCATGGCTGTTCAGTTAAAAACATGGGTATTGTCCAGTGCTCTTGCTGCTGGTCACTAGGAATGGGTGTTACAGGTTATCACGTAAATATTTATGATACACAGCATACACTGTGGTTTGCAAATGATTGTGTGTGCGTATGTGCACCCATGTGCGCTTGCAAACTATCCCAGATCAACTGCTGAGGAGCTTAGAAACAGAGGAAGCATGAGTGACTTTAACTATCCTGACATCTGGTGTATGACAAATACAGCTGACTGCACCTCATCAACTGCCTCCCTAAATAATACAGAGGACAAATTCATGATCCAGAAACCAGCAAGCAGGAGATCAAAAGTGCTCAAAGTGATCTGCACGTAAACTCCAGATCTGTCGTCTGCTCCAGCTAAGGTTCAATCCCTTGTTGATTTAGAAATACTTCTATTTACAGTTATATTGGTCTTAGTGGAATTGGTTGAGACAACATTAAATACTGTTTATTTCTGCAAGTCTCAATCTTTACTAGAAGAAAGCAAAATAAATAGCTGTAATCTTGGGTAACATTTTCAAGGAGGTCAAATCACTACAGAAGCTGTTTTGATACCCAGTTATTGCACCTATTCTGGCTGTTGCACAGATATGTCCACAGGCATATCCTAACTTTGTCCACCTTAATTCTCCCTGAATATTCTACTAAGCTTACAGAACATGAAAGACAAAGTTTTGTGAAATCCTTTTTCAAAGTGGGATGAAGGTACTTTTGAAAAGTATTTCTTGTTGCTACAAATGTTGTGGGAGATTTTTGTAACATTTGAGGAAAAAAACCCCACAAAACAAACAAAAAAGTCCAGCATGGAAAAATTGAAATCTATTCAAATCAGTAAATCCAGATCATATGCATCCATGGAAATTAACTGATGAGTTTACTAAATGACTTTACAATTGTTTCTGAAAAGCCATGGACTGGAAACAAACAGCTGTGATATAGCTGCCTTTCAAAAAAGATGTAAAGTATAACAATCTGGACTGCTATCATACATTATGCTGGTTACTTTAGCCTAACAAACAGTACACAAAAGAAATGAAACACTGGCAGCTAGAGTAGCTGGTCCAGCTCCTCTTGCATGCTGTAGGGATCTCTGGATTCAAGGATTAAAAGATCAGTGGTCATTCTTTTGCAAGACTGAACGGAATAAATTACCGGACAGTTTTTGACTAAAATGTTACTTTTTCCCTTCTTTCTCAGACTCATTTACTCGCCCCCCCCCCCCCCAAGAAGCAGCAAGAAGCTTCAAAACACTCACATTGTGCTGGTGGTGTTTTTACATGGTCATCTACCTTGTGCATTAATGGGCATTTGAACACTCCCCTACAGTCTAAAATTCAAGAAATTTCAAAAAACATAATGTCTTACGAAAAAGATCTTTCAAAATTATAATATTTGTCTGCAAAGCTACAGATACAACAAGCTACAGACTTAATCATCATGTTAACCTCACTTCATCTAAAAGACTACTGATCCATGAAGAAGAAAGAAAAAAACCAGCCAAGTTATCATAGTTCTTTGAGTGAATTACAAAACCAGCAGTCAAAAATAATTTAGGAGGGAATACATCATGATTGCCATAAACAAAAAAAAATCATGAAGTGCATTTTAGGTGAAAAATGGGTTAAAATTGACAAGAATCTGAGCACTGATGCATGCGGTTAAAAAAGCCAAAAGGTCATTAAAATTATATGATACTGATAAATCATACAGCCTAAAGTTGTCTCAAAGTAAAATTAAGTTTAGTCACTGCTCCATGACAAAATTTTGTTAGCTGTTAAATTTTAGGACTCTGATGGAAAGCATAATTCTGCGCTGCAACATTTTACATCTGATTAGCAGAAGTATATAAAACGATGCAGAACACGAAGTCAGGCTGCACAGTCAGCAAGTGAGATGGGAAGCGGATACAAAAAAACAAAGGACATGCAAAACCAGCAAGGCTTAGTATTTTTATCCCAAGCTGGTAAACAGCATCTTTGTCACCAGAGATTCGTTGCTGAATGGATGAGAGATGCATGCTCCTGACCTGGGTATTTATGCTACAGGATACTCTGATGAGAAAATGGGTAGGTTGAGGGGGCGCTTGACTTTCAGTCCCTAATTGCCTACCAGATACACATCTGAGTCCAGCACCCCAAAGTTGCTCAATGCTGCTGGTCCTAGTGACTGTCCGCTATCCACCTCATGCAGATAAACCTTTAAAAACTGAGATGTAATGAGTTGCACAGAAGTTCTTGAGTGGTATGAAACAGGGGTCAGTGTCACTGAATAGGTGAAATCCCAGCTCTACTGAAGTCCATGATAAACCTCTCTCTGCTGTGAGGCCAGGATTTCTACTCACAATGTGGAGAACAATGTAAATAGCAACATCAAATTTACAGATAGCAATTAATAAGGAATTATTACATCTAACAAGGAGAGCCAGAAAACAATGCAAAACACTCAGAGAGGGTAAAAAGATGGGTAGGAAGTAAGGTCCTAATAATTGTATAGCAACTCATGCTGCCAGAGCAAAACAAGTTCCAAACATTCTTATTTGGTAGTAAAGAAAGCAATGAAAGTGAAAAAGATCTCAGGTGAGCTTACTGCAACGCAGCATGCATCAACATGTAAAGTGACACAGTAGCAAAAAGCAAATCCGATTTCTGGGGCTGTATGGGACAAGACATGTCAGAGCACACTGAGGTGATACTCCCTCTCCTATCCAGCTCTAACGTGACTGCAGGTAGCAGAGTGTTTAGGGACCGCAGCAAGATCTCAGAAATAAACACCTGAAACCCAGAGGAATGATGCTAAACCACGCAATGGCACATACAGCAGAGCCCTATGACAACTGACAGGAAAAAGGAGCAAAAATCCCTTGACAGATACTTTCTCATTTCTCACTGTTTCCAATTTCCATTTTAAAACAACGGGATTATGCCTTAGTATAGCTAATGAGAACAGAAACAGATGCAGTAGACAAGATATATTATACAAGAGATATTAATCTTTCTGCTTCAAGGCATAAACCCAACACTAATTGGTGGAATTAGTAAACAACAAATCTCCCTGAAGACAAGTTATTGTGTAGTCATTCATTATGAGCAATTTTCTTCCTTCTCCTGGAGCAGGTGATGCAGCACTAGCAAAGCCAGGATCCTGGCCTAGATAAGTACCTGTTGTGATTGAGTATTGTGATTTCTGTATTGTAGATCACGGAAGATCCAGTACAGACACAGGGAAGCATATAGAGCAAGGGAGTTATCTCCTCTATAGCAGAAGATTTCTGCTCATAGATCTTTCAAAACTGTGGGCCAGAACATACTTTTAGGCTGTTACCCAAAAAAGAACCCAACCCCGCCCCAAAACTCCATGCACATGTGCTTCACTTTAGGCTTGCAGCAGTCTTGGGACAATTTATCAGATGAGACCGGGCACTGGGCTGTATGACTCCGAAGTCTCTTCACTGGATGCAAAGAAGATGTTTTTGTTTAACGAAGATCTGATGGAGACTAAAAATCAATCCCCTGTTTAGCATTGCTATTGAAAGGCACTGACAGTAACTGAAAGGTCTTCAGATATTTTTAGACTTTGTCCCATTCCACACTGCTCATCAAGAACATTCAACTTTAATTTAAAGCAAACAAACTTTTATGCACTATCTCTGGTCCCTTCACAATCAAATTTGTGTTTTTAATGGGATTACTCATTCGAAACTGTCTCCTTGTAACACACCAGACCATACTCATTAAGGTAGGAATCAGACAGCAGACGTGAGCACAACTAGAGAATCTCTGTTTCTCCGTTGGCCTACATTGTGCTTCCTGGCACCATGAGTAGATCTTGCATGGAATCACGGCAGCTCAGGAAGCACAGGATGGAGCAGTGAGAAAAGAACGGCTACAGCAACAGATGCGACCCTTCTACACAGCTTAGCCAAAACTCACAGGGAAGGCACTTTACTTCTCCTTTCATTGTTGGGGCTTTGTTTTTAATATGCATTCCTTTTTAAGTCACAGTTTAATTTGAATTCTGCACTGACCCTGTTTCTTCTGTCAGTCCACCTTTACAAGGAAAATTATCTGAAAAATTGTCCCCCCCTTTTATTCTTGCTGATGGTCTGGTGTTTTTTATGTTGAATCTTTCAATTACAGTGACTGGCACTTCATGAAATTGTCTTCTGGAGTTGCAAAGTAATTTTGTTTATGCAACTGAGATACAGAAGAAAGGTGGAGAAATGAGATGCAGAAGACTTGAATTTCTTTTACTTCACATCACAGCTTAGTGATGAAAAAGGCAACTTTGCTCCTTGGATCAAACTCATTGATCAGCTGTGTGACTTTAATATAAAGTCTATACATACACTATGAAGTGACTGATGCAAATCCTGACAAGGTGCAGCTGACCCTTCTCTCTTTTAAGGTAACTAATTTGGAAGTTGCACATTTTATGTGTGTCTTCAACCAAGATCTTCAGGAGCACCGCTTGTTCCATTCTTGAGGGTTGTTGCATTTTGCGGGCACGGAGACATCCACTCTCATTTGCATCGTCTCCTGTGTGATGGATTATACAGGAGCGTCCTTCACTGTGCCAAATTTAGCGCAGCTCTTGCCTCTGATTAGACTATGCAAGAGTAGCTCCACCTAAAGCTGTGCAAGCTCGGCAGGGGTTCACACAGGAACACGGGAACTGCCAAACAAGATCAAACCAGTGGTCCATCAAGACCCAGGCTCCATCTAGCACCGACCAGTGCCAGATGTTTCTGAAGGAAGCACAGAGCTCCACTAATTTAACTCACAACTGAATTTGTTTTTTAACACGAGGCAGTCAAGAAAACCCTGAGGGTTGGAAGTTTATACTTACGCCATTTAATGCTTAGTCATGTAAGACCTAGGCTCTCACAGATGCTCATGGATACACAGATACTCTTGTCAGGTTACTGGTCACAGCAGTATGTTTATTTTATAGGTGAAACCACAACTCAAGAAGGAACTTCTTCTTGCATATGTCAAAGTTGGTGACACTTCCAAAGACTAAAGGAGAGAGCATCTGATCACCACTGAAAAAGCCAACAAGCTTCAAGACAGAAACCTGTCTGGTGGCTATGAAATACTCTCACAGGCTTACCATTTTTTTTATATACACACACACACATATCTATACACTTATGTGTACATGCACATATATACATAGATACCATTTTCCCCACTGTACCCACTTCATAAAGCACATAGACCTTTCCATGAGGTCAACACACCAGCCAGGGATCAGAGCCTGATAGCTGCTTGCCATCCATCCTGTCATTCAGGATGAGCTTGCAGTGCAGGAGCAGGAAAATAAGCCTGCTGGAGTACTAGTCTAGGAAAAGAGAAAACCCACTGTGTCAGATGCATGCTAAGACACTTAGAGAAAAAAACTGCCTTCAGGTGGCATTTATTGCAAGCCACCAGAATCATAGTTCGCTGCAGAAGGACAATGCTTTTAGTACAAGCCTGCTGCTCTCACATGTTTTAATGGATATGAAATGGAATAAATACAGTATCTCAAAAATCTCTCCTAACCAATCTGCAAGGCAACATAAAGAATGCTATTGCTGGGTTGTGAAGTCTCTGAAATTTCTGTGCTACAGGATTCAGAGACTAACTGGGGAAATGTATTTGGAAAACAAAAGAATGAAAAGGGGAATTTGCAGGACTCTGAGGTACAACAGATTTCCTGTTTCAGCTTGACTGTTCCAAAGTAATTTCCTATTTCTACAAACTAAGGGTGAGCTAAACCTTAAGTTGCTGGAGATATGTGAGCTATGATGATGACACTCTGTTGCTGCACTGGTTCTGTTCAGGGTAGCACTACAGGGACCACACTCTTGCCTCAGTGGTGGCTGTATATCAAGAAAAAGAGCCTGCCTTCATTTCTGTTTATAACACCCATTTTACAGTTTTCTATATGCCCTCTTCCAAACTACATCAACACACAACAGGACTTTTCAGCCCATACACATTTACACAGTGCTCACAAAAATAAATACAGGGTCTCACAGGGCTTATACAACATACACCACTTACCACTTGGCCCCAAAAATGAATGTCTGCAGCTAGTGCTTACTGTGGACTACCACTCTCTGCTGGAGTGCTGTAAGGGTGCAGCAGCAGATTTGAAAAATAATTATGCCACACGCTAACTTGTGGTACTCATATGACTCCAATTATATGAAGCAGCATCTGTGGCATATGCAGTCAGAAAAAGAGGCTTTGCCTTCACAGCTCTGCTACAGCAAGTGAAGTATCTGCACAGCCCTGCAGCAGGAGACCATTACAGCTGGGTGCTGGGTGCTATCGATCTCATTCTGCACCAGGGGAAAGGGAGCAGGTAACAGGGGAGGTTGTTACAGTCCTGCAATGTATAAGCCCTTTTCAGTGAATATTAGGTTCCCGTTGATCTAAAGAACACCCAACGAGCTCCATTTTAAATGTCTTAGAAGTAGTTGGTCTCCATGAGCATGAAGAGCCTGGCATGTGGGAGGGCACCTGAAAAACTGCCATAAGTCAAATAAGCAGCTGGGTCCTATGCACACACAAAGCTATTGCCACCACAATAGGATGAGCCCTACTGCCCCATGGCCGAAGCAGCCTGCTCTCTGCTCTCCTCTACTAGTGAAAGAAATCACTTCTTGAACTTTTCATTGCAAGTGAGGACGCGCACCTTTCCATTCACTTCTGCAGGCATACTTCAGCATACTTGCTCAGTTTGGCAGACAACACAGTTCTAACCGTGATTTTCCCAGTACAGGTTAACCTAGCCTTCTATCCCCTGGGTGACCTGCTGAGTAACAGCTGTCACAAAGCACACAGAGGAGGCTTTATGACTCCTAAAGAAAATAAATCAGACTAGCATGTGACATTGTTGTCCACAACTGCATGAATAAGGAGGCAGGGATTCCCTCCATTACTGGCTGGAAAGAAAATAATTGTACGTATACCTCCTCCTAGGAATGAATTTATTTTATTTTTTTTTAATAATTAAATATTTTTAAAAGGGAGATTTAGAGCTGCAGGGAAGGGTCCTTTTTTAACACTGTTTGTAAAAGTCTTTAAAACAGCCAAAACAAACAGGAATACAATCAATAGTAGGTATGAACAGAGACACTTTTTCTGTAGCTGCAATTAGCTATTTTCAAAGAGCAGGCCATGAATAATGTATGCAAAAGGCTGGGTGGGGGAGTTACTTATTTTTTCTTTAAACAGATTATTTTAGCATGGGTGAAAGACTACCCATCTAAAGAACAGTGTTCAGTATCACGCAGTGTATAAACATCTGTGGCTTAGCACATAATAAAAGCCATTAAGCGGCTGAGCCAAAAAATCTATCTAGCTATGAGAAGGGAAAAGAGGCAAAGTACCATGTAATGATTGCTTAGATTCACATTTCCCATTCAGCCTTTATGCACGAGTCCATTCTGCAGACTAAAATCTCACCTTTCTGTTCATGAAGTTTTTCTGAACTGCTTTGAATGGTATCTTGACCTTTTTGGAAACATTTTTTTTAATGCCAGGGCTGCTGTATCACTCAGTAGACATTAAGATCTACAAAATGAATTGGCCACACATGCAGATAACAGGTGAGAACAGCAGGGGTCATCCCAAAATCGGCTCTGGGTGGCCCTTGGCGTTCCGTGCCCAGGGCTGAGCAGGACAACCACCTGCTTGCTTCCACCTCAGAGCAAGGAGGGGTGGAGGACACCAAAAGTTTTGCCTCCATCCTCTTCACTGCATGGACTGGCCAAGCCCATGAAGGGTAAAATAACAATTCACCTTCATTATCATAGGAGAGGAGCTTTTCCAAGCCAGACGCTCAGGCACCCGTCCCTCTGCTGAGCAGATTTGTCACCTTGCTCCTCCACTCCCTTCTCATTCACAGCATAGGTCTTTATCGAGGTTACCTCACACATTCTCTGCCTCACCAAACTCATGCTGGCACATTTTCCTTGCTTCTGGCTATGATTCAGCATCCCTCCATCCTGAGGGCTAGCTGCAGACTGCAATTCTTGATTAGAAAAGCACAAGTCTGAGCTGGTTTTGTGGAAAAGTTTATTCTTGGCTTTGCTCACATTTTACCTCCAAGTCAGCAAATAGCTTCAGTGTTGTAGGCTCTGCATAAGCATATTACCACAGGTCTTTAGGTACTGCGTTTTCCCCCTCCATTAATGCACAAGCAAATAAAGGCAATCTTTTACCTCATGTTCTCCTTCCTGTGAACTGTCACATACATTTCATAGACTCTCCCTTGTGGAATGGCACCCGCTGGGATCAGCAAGCTTACTCCTGCAGAACAGAACAGACACAAAAGATGATAAAATAGAGAAAAAAACCCAGGCAAATGGGCCTGTGGAGTGACAGAAGATGAAGCCTGCAGTGCTAGGTTTTCACCCAACCTCACTGGTAGACTCCACAGGACCTCAGCAACTTGGGAGAAAAAGTATTTACTGTAACCCATGTCTCTCTGGCAGTCAGATGGCCTGTTGATACTCCTCTTCTGCATTGGCACTGAAATATGGGTGTAGAGAATAGGATTTTCTTCCCTTCCCTTATATTTCATTTAAAGAGCAGGCAGATGATTACGCTGCTGCTTACATTGCAAAATGATGGGAAAACAAACAACTCTCACTAAAATTTCCAGCAGCTGTAACAGGACATCTTTCTCTAGTCAGTTTGTACTTAATTAAAATCAGGAAAGAAAGGCAGTGGAGGACTGTCCCAGGAAGCAACAGGAACTAGTTGTTTCCTGAAAGATGGCTTCTGTGACTGGCATCCTGTCTTCCAATGCACTCAGCTTCTAATTAGACTACCAGGGAGACAAAATTGGGCTTCTTGGTATTTTGAATGTGTAAAGTGGATCAAAATTTGGGTATCCAACCTTGAAAAAAATGTGGGCAAATATGCTTGGTGTCCTTTTCAGGGGTGATTAGCTGCACACTTGGTTACAAAACCCTGCCATTACTGCCATTTCAGAAATGTCCTGTTGTTACATGACAAACGCAGCACACGAGCCAGCTATTTCACTCTGCTGGACACGTCTCAGCCAGCTGTCTTTACAGATGTAAATTAGCTGGGAATCAGTGGCAATGATTTTAATACACTTATTACTACATAGCTGAAAATTAACCTACAGGCAGACTATTTACATATATGCATATGCACAAGAGAGGCTTTATAGAAACCTTGCACAGCCCTGTCTTTTCTTTAGCACACATGGTTTGGTTATGCTGGAGACCTTCCATGTGTTGGTGTACAGGGGCTCAGTCCCATACCTGGCTTTGAAGGGGAGGGAATAGCTAGGAAAGCAGATTCCTTGGGCACCTTCTGACACTCTTTTCCTCGCAGGCCTGTTACAAGCTAACCTATGCGTGTTCTCAGCTGCAACAGGGTAGGCATAGTGTAAATGAAGGGCTTTTGTCATATCACTAGGAAAATATACATACGTCTAGAAGCAGCACAGAGGCATACACGGTAGCAGTAGACAAACTGATATGTTTTACAAAACATAACCCTTTTTAAGGGATTACAGAAATAAATAACCATTTTTTCTTTACAAATTAATATATGTAAATTAAATGTGACTAACAGACTTTGCTGACAACGTGTACCACCATGGCATAAGAAACCTTAGTATTAAGATCTACCTTCAGCTGCTACTTAAAGAAATGTGAAATCCAGGATTGTATAGCATAAATATTCAACATTGCTCAGCAGTCAGCACCAGATTTCTTTAAGTAGTTAAGCTTTCACTTAAATTTCATACCTATTTTTGCCCCCTATTCCATGGTAGCTCAGAGAGAGTGCCTACAAGGGTAGGCACCACCTCCTTGGTCAGGGCACTGTGCTGTAAAATAGCCAAGAGTTGACCACAGATGTAAAGGAGAAATACCCCACATCTAGTGTTTTATGCATTTGATTCAATCCCACTTCAGATGTTAATGTTAGCATGCCAAACCCACAGGAACATCTAAGTGCTGAACTTCCTTTGAACATCAACACTTCATTTAGGAACCAAACAGCAGTATGCCTCTCCCAAAAAATCTGGCTGCAAGAGCCAAGCTTTCCCAAGGGTGCACAGGACCATGCTCTGAACCTGCCTCCCAGTGCCAGGGTAGCATGAGGGGGCCCAGCAGCCTGGCCTTGTACTCTAAGAGAAGGACTGAACAGCACTTTGCAATTACATCAAAAGGCACTTAATCTCAGTTCTTCTCTTTCCTAGTTGTAAAAGAAGTCAACAATACATGTAGCAAAGTAAGAAATATGAAAAAGACACTCTTGGGCCTTATTTTTCTTGGGTATGCAATGTGTGCAGGAAAAAAGCCTTCAAAAATCAGTATTCTGGTGTCCTTCTTTAATACTACATAGTCTGCAATGAATTGGAATTGGAACAACCAATTTGGTTTTTAATTATATTGTCCTTTTTATGTGTGATAACAAGATTGGGGCTTTCTGGCTTAGACTCCCTTTTCTAGAGCTGCATGAAAGGAAAAGGTGAAGGACACTGAATCGCACTTCCCACAGTGAAGCTCTGAAGCCTTACACGTCTCATAAAGTGGCTAAGAGCCTTGCAATGTTCTGTTTAAGAGGTGGCCAGGACTTTGGGAAAAGAATATTTGAAGTACATTGGTACACCTGAATTGGGGGGGTGGGGGTGGGGTGGTGTGCAAAAAGAAAACATCTGTTTGTTCTGAACAAAGAAAAGGCAGGGTCCTTGTTTTTTCCTGCATGTAAGCAAGCTAACTCCACTTAAAACCACAAAACAACCACACCTTTAAGCTCACATGGCTAGCACTTACCTGAATCGGGAATTACTAAGTGACCTCCTAAGGAGTTGAAGGTCCCAAATGCAGTGCACGATGGGTCAGTCTGACGAGCAAGGCTCTGGTTCTTCAGGTTCAGGGTCTCGTTCTCCAGCAGAGACTGCGTAATCTGTGGGGACAGCTTGGAGGAGAAGTCAGGCAGGTCATCCTGGGGGGTAACTGCACCAGAGGTGTTATAAACCTTGATCTTCAGGTTGGGCAGTGGGTCCAGGATTGGAGAATTGGTCATTGGGATTTTATCAGAGACATCATGCAAGGCATAAACAGGACCCCTGTACATGGCTGCAGCAGAAGTGAGGTCTGGTGGCACAGCCAGGAGGTCTGGAGAATAAAGAACACTATTACTTCTCTATTCCAGTAACTTTCTTCTGGATAACAATTTGGGTTTACATTCTGCATTTTGCCTTTCAGACTAAAGGTTAAGATATGCAATGTTCTTGCCAAACTGATTTTCATCTCCTTTTTCATGCATCTCTCCAGCAAACTCCCAGCTGCTATGGAATCTAATTGTCATACAAAATTACAGCACATTTCTGCTCTCAGGATTTTTCACTGGGATTATTTTTCCAGGCTGCACTCAGATTTCAAGCATGACATGCTTAGCTTCAGGGCAAGATCTTTTCCTTACTCAGTAGATACCATTTAATTACCTAATACCCCCTCCCTAAATGCTAAGTGACAATCATTAACCAATTTATCTAATTGGCCTAACGACAGCATTGCTAAAATAAAAGACAGAACAAACCCATTAAGTCATTGTGCCCACAACTCCCTGCAGCGGGGCATTAGTACCTGCATCACACTTTTTGGAGATTTGTTTTAAAAGTACCTCCAACAAAGAAAATCACACTTTTGCTAATCTTCCACATGAAAGCTCTCCTGTAATCTTAACTCTTATTTAGATTTATTCTTTTGGCACACATACTGGGATAAAAGAGGAACTCTTCAGACTAAATAAGTGTCTTGAAAAAGCCAGTACTACCTTTAAAGGTTTGCTGTTTTTTTTCCTGGCCAGTGAAGTGTAGAAATAATCAAGCTGTTATGCACCAGTGATAAAAATGCTCATTATTAAATGATATTCTACTGCAACTTCTACATTGTCTACTGAAAGTACAGTACTTCTTAGACTACTATTTGTGCCTGTAGAGACAGGACACTGGATAAAAGGGTATTAGTGAAATAAAATGGAGGAAGATACGATAGAATTACTGTACTATAATATCACTCTTGTGAGGAATCCTGCCTCCATTGTTTCTGTTAGTGCTTGGACTTTGATTTAAATTTCAGTTGGACTTGCATTCCCATAAATGTCTTTGTGTTTCACTCTTGCATTCATGCTCTCTTCAGAAGTTAAATTCCTCTGCTTTATGCTCTTGAGCACATCTGAAAAATGCCAATGTGGGTTTTGAGCATGTGAGTATCAGAAACAAATGGATATGATCTTTATCGCTTTTATCCAGTGCCAACAAGCATCCAAAGAGTAACATTCATGCAGCCCAAGAGAACATAACCTTATAGCATCTCCCTGAATTGGTCAACGTGGAGTGGAGTGAAATGACAACTAACCTTGCCTTGCAGCCTTGATGTTAACAGGCTGAAATCCCCCATTTAGCGCTGAGGAATCAATAATATCTGACTCAAAGTCACGGTGGTTCTTGCGATAGACAAACAGGGCCACGACCACAGAAATTGCCAGGCACACGATCACTGCTATGACGATCCCGACGTAGAGAGCAACATCATCTGAGTCAGGAGCAGCTAGAGAGAGGGAAAGGCCAGGAGCCTTGAAGAAATGTGTTCTTCACAGGCACTTTCAAGAAAACAGATTCTTACTATTCTCGTTTCCTGCACATATTTACTACCCTTTTTATAGGTTAATTTAAAATCCATTTCCAAAGCTGTATAACAGGTCTATGCCCTTCTGATGGAAAATGGTCTTTGATTTCTCTCTAACTTGTGTTTTTTCCTATCTACTTGTTCATCTATCTAGTACCCAGGCTGTGGAATACTAAGCATAACACATGTTATAGACTTAGTCTCATGAAGTAAATCCAACCTATGAAATAAAATAGTATATCTTAGTGATGTAGAGTCATAATATTGGTATTTAGTGGTTCATCTAATAACAAAAAACATGTTGTGGGTTTTTAAACTTCAGAAGCCTAATTAATCTAAAAAAAAAAAAAAAAGAAGTAAAAAAACCCCAAAAATCTATTTGCTATGGAATACGTGGAATATCGGGATGTATTTGTGAGTTTGCTTATTTTTTTAACTATAACTTGTCAAGCCATTTTCCCTTCCATCCATTTCCATTAAAAAAAATCATCTGGTAAAGCAGAGAATCAAACACTGAATTCTCATCACTGGCATTAAGGCATATGTATTTGGATAAAAGCCAAAGCAAGTACAGGAAATAATGTGGTAATTTACCAAAAGGAACCAAGATTTATTAGAACTGTCTTGTGAGAAAATGGGTATGATATTTCTACTAGCTTCTTAGACCGTATCTTCAGCACTAATTCCAGGCTAATCTCTAGTATCATTATCCAGCAGACATTTTTTTTCCAAAAGGTCTGAATATGTGATCAAAATTTCATGTGTTTCTATACAGTGAAGAATCCCAGCTTTAGAAATAGTGTAATGAAAAAAGAAAGTGCAAAAACAAATCAGACTTTTTTAGTACCCCATTTTTGTTAGTTTGAAACATGTGAAATCATTTTTATTCTATTTTTTTGCTCCCTGCCTTTAAGACATTTAAGCCAAGCCACCCTCCAGCTGCAGAGGTGAGAGCTGGCAGATATTGAAAGGGACTGATCAATCTCCATAAGCTTCTGGCTATCAAGACCTTCCATGTACCAGCCTCAAAACATCACATATTTTTCCCCAGCGG
>NW_009943127.1:149580-162136 GCF_000696875.1 Nestor notabilis | reverse complement strand
GGTTCAGGAAGCAGATCTCTGAGTTCCATCTCAAAGAAAATTTACCCCTCCACCACATTTCTTCCATTTGCTAAGGAAATTTTAATGAGAAGAGGGTTCATTCTCGCCAGTTTCTGTCTCTGAGGCAGCATCTTCACCCATTTTCCTTGCACATGAGGGCTGTTATCATTCTGTGTCAGCCCGCTGACAGCAAAACACTGCGACTGCTGTCAAGCAAGCAGCATGCCACTTACTCTGACAAACAGGTTCCTCCTTTGCCTAATCATATAGAGCTGGCATAACAGTAAAGCTTGACCCATGGAACAGCATTAAATTAGCATCCAGGAATGTAAAATCAAACATTAAACTTACAAGAAAATCCATATTCATTCTGGGTTCTCTGTTCAGTTGAAATAGGATAAATGAAACCTTAAAAAGAAAGAAATTAAACAAAAATGGGAACAAAATCAAATTAATGAGAACAAAAAAGGGAAGCATGAAAAATGGTTTAATTAAAAAAAAAAAAAAAGAAAAGAAACTGATGGCACTTTAAAATTTTGATACAGCACAGAATTATGATTTTGCATCCCCTGTCTCCTCCAAAGCCTTACTAAGAATTAATAAGCAGGCAGATTGAATTTCTAAGCCAAAATCAGTCTCGAGTCACTAACTTTGGAGTGCTTAAAGTCTTTCTTTTATTGAGCATAAACTCTAATGGATCTAATTTATTTCAGACATCAAGGGTCATTAGCATATGGAAAGTCTTTTTTCCCTATCCCTGCCATATGCTTTAATTCCCAGGACATGTTCGGTGAGGCTCTAAACAGTTTTTTTATTAAATTACAGTAGCTTGCTGTTGATCTAATAGAGCTAAAGGAGACCTGTCGTCACTGGTCAGAGGTTAAATATCCATTCGCTGAGCAGAATCCATATGCAAAGCCCTCTCTCTGTGTTTCCTTGGAATTATTTTATCCTTTCTTTAATATGTGTTCAATAGGAATTCCTCAGGGAGTGAAGAATTTGTCAGCAAACGGGAAACTGAGTGGCTTCTCTTCGAAATTATTACAAAATCAATAAGGCCTCTGGGGTTATAGCATTATTTATTTGAAATCTTTGCAAGCACCATATATTGACAAAATCATAACGCAATTTACAGCTGTATTATGGAAGGGATAAATAAGAGAGATCGTTTCTTTTGTCTTTTCTCTCTGCAGCTCCTACTGTACGGCACACTGGAGCTTCTTAGTGTGAACTCACTGAACATGTCCCAGCTGCTTTCCATTCGTATGAGAAACAAGTAAAATGCTTCCAGTCCCATCCTGCTGGAAAGGTAAATGACAAATCCAAAGCAGATGAGTCACTGTCAGGGACAGGATTAGAGTTGGTGCAAAACAGAAGGTACCTCTTCTTCATCACCTTCCCTTCAGTGCTTTTGAAGGGAACTTTACCCCCTCCCCTTGGATCACACTGTGAGGAGCCTGAACAGCCAGGGACTCCCTGCAGGTGAAACGAAACTGGAAAATGCACTCCTGGTGTGTGTCTAATGCACAGGAGCACATTATAGGCAGGCCAGAGTAATAATCCCCAGCTCCCAGAAATGCTGAGCTTGGGTGCTCAGCATCTGTTGTGCTTTACATATCTCTTCCTGCTTGGCAGCACCGCTTGCTAATGAAGATATAGTCTATCCCAATTGCCCCTCCCCTGAAGTTTCTAGACATTAACTATTGCATAAATGCTACCTTAACTCAAATACCAGAGCAAGAGCCGCCGCTTTTTGATGATGATGTTTTTTCTGAGGTATCATGAGACAGGCCGTATTGCCTGTAATATCTATTTAAAACTTTATTTCACAGCAATGATTCCAGCCTTACAATTGCTTTTAGAAATATTATATTCTTACATTCATTTATTTGATTCTTTCAGGCAAGTTCACCTGTGTGTACTCTCAGCATGCATACTCAATCTTTCTTAATTACTGCTTCCTACTTCTACTAGTGTACTCCAGGTATGTGCCATAAAGACTCAGGCGAGCAACTTCTGAGGGCTTGAGCGAGTGCTCAGTAAGTCTGGGCATGAATTTACAGTACCCTAGTTACTCCCCACTTGCTCCCCAGATAAATGCTGAAGTCCGTATTTAGGCAACCTAAATTCCAGCTACAGCCTTATACCCAATATTTCCTTAGGCAAGCTGCCTCTGGAGACCAAGAGGCAGACAGCAGGAAATATGAGGCACAAGGACAAGGTGGAATTTAGTCAGGCTGCATCTCCAAATGCCTTTTTGCCTTATACTAAATCCACTGGGAAAGCTGAGGACATCTCCCTGAACTTCATGTGTCCCAGCATGTTCCTGGGGGACCTGACATCAGGCAGCATGCATCCTTTGGCTCTGCATCATCCACGGAACTTGACCTCACCCATGCAGAGCTAGGAAGGCCATCCCTCTCTCCTTACGTTGCATTTCAGCTGACAGGTTTTACATTTAAGGTTGTGTGTTACTCCTGCCACATCTGAAGTGACCTAGCAACTGCCACTCCACAGGCACAAAGGATGGCACCGCCTGGATTAACTGTGATGTTGCTGAAAACATTCTGTCCTCCCAGGAAAATGCGATTCCAAATTCAAATCTTTCCAGCAAAGTAAACAAGTGTGGTCCTCAAATACTCTGCAAGAAATTTACCTCATTGCAACCTCTTCATAGGCCCTGTTTGTCGCAAATATTTACTTGTGTCTTACAAGTTTGCATAGATTCTCTTACTGGTATCTTTGGAGAGCACCCTTGCAGCTACGTAAGAGTATCATCAGTTTCTTCAATAGGAAGGTTTTGTATACGTATTGAAAGGCACATCTGTTAAAATGGGAGGAAGAGGCAAGGATACTGCTCGCTATTTCCATTAGCCTCGCAAACTGAAATGTTTAGTGAAGAGAGCTTGATTTTATTCTCCTGTGTGTGCTGAGAACTGAACCAAGCACCCAATTCCAGCCAACTCTTTCTGTGCAGGCACTGCCTGGCTTGCACAAGTGTCTGCAAGGACATAGTTTCAGCCTGAAAAACATGTGGTTTTTACATAGAAGGAAGGAGCAGCCAAGGTGGAAGGGTTAAGGGCTGCTGAGTGAGATGCCTTGTGTTTGATTCATGGGTGTTCCAATTCTTTGCTGAGGGACAAACCTTCACGGGCAGGAGGTAGCATTAATCACAGAATGGTTTGAGTTGGAAGGGACCTTTAAGCTCATCCAGTTCCAACCTCCTGCCGTGAGCAGGGACACCTTCCACTAGATCAGGTTGCTCAAAGCCCCTTCCAACTGCAAGAGACGGGACAGCCACAGCTTCTCTGGATAACCTGCTCAAGTGTCTCACCACCCTCACGGTAAAGAACTTCTTTGTAATATCTAATTTAAATCTACCATCTTTCAGTTTAAAATTATCCCTCCTTGTCCTATCACTACATGCCCTTGTAAAAAGTCCCTGCAATGATGCAAAACCTGCTGGGATTAGTAACTGAAATAATGAAGAATGATTTCCCTCTTCTGTTTAATCTAACTGCAGTGAAAAGAGACTTTTTCTTGTGGGCTTTTTTACCTCTCTTCTTATATCAACAGCGATGCTTGGCAAGTACCTGAGGGACTTCTAACAGGATCATCAAAATTTTAACGAGGGTGAATTTATAAAGGTGCTGGTGGGTTTGACTGTAGGAAGGCTGCTGAGGCTGCTGACTCCCACTCGGAGCAGCTGGTTTCACAGTGAGCTACTTGCTTTGAGAAAAGTAATTTAAGCTTCTTCCTACAACGTGTTGGGAAATGTACATTTTCAAAGGGGCTTTTGATGTTTTGTTGTGAAACTTGCTGCCGGATGAGTAAAAAAGTAGTAATCATACTTCCCACTTGCAGACTCCCTCCTGTTTGAGGCTCTCGGAGGCTTACCAACAGTGGGTATTTGTTTCCCTCATTTTACAGGTACCTCACCCTATGTCATATATGGAGAATCAATGGGAGGCTTGGGTTAACGTACAGGAATTGCACCAGTGTAATTGCACAGTAAATGCATTCATTAAAAAAGCTTTAATTAAGTTGATGTTTCTCCATGCATTCTACTTTATATTCCAATTTAGGCTTGTAAATACATTTTTTGTCCCTGTGGAAGTGCTTCTATTAAGTGTTAACAGTGGGCTTTTTTTAACCAACGTAATCACACTAGCACACATCTTTTGTACAAATGCAGAATGTATCATTACAAAGGTGCATTACGCAGGCATTGCCTATTCTTTTTCTTTAAAGGATGTGAAGAGCAATTTAAGCACCTTTATAATGATTTAAACCACTGGGGAATGTGGAGAAGGGTGAATATGTCAGATTGTACTGGGAAGATAAACCAATCCAAAGCTGGTATATAGAAAAGACTTCAGCAGGCTTTTTATCAATTTAATTTAACTCAATTTCAGCATCAGTCACACTTGCACTGATTTGGGGAATTGTGACCATTTAACTAAATAGATTTTGAAGCTCATTTAATTAGTTTGGTGCAGTTTGTGAAGGCAGATGATCCCCAAACATTGCAAGTCTAGCCTGAGCATTCTGGTCCCTTATGTCTTGCCCTGACCTTCTGGAAACGCATTTGTGCCAGAGGCCACAGGAGACACAACGGTGGGTCTGTGTGGCTGAATGGCCTTCAGAGTATCTGCATGTGTGGGATCATCTGCCTTAGGGGGTTAGCTCTGACAAATAGGCAGGATGACCCTTTTTACAGCATGAATTCATCTGCTGCAATTTTCCTTGGGAGAAGTAGATGAACCTTCTGCCAATTTGGGGAAAATGAAACATCTGGGAATGGAGAATCTCAGACCTATGAAAGGTAATTATGCAGAGATTATGGCACTGACCCTTTTGAGACTGAAATTGAAACAGAGTGTCACCAACCATGTCACCAAAACAACTTTTCTAAGCTCTTCTATTCTACTGGGGAAGAATCTACCCCTGAGCATATCCATGGGTATACATACACGCACACAGTGCTTAGACTGGGAACTCAGTATCATGACTATGAGCATCCTGAAATCCTGTGTTTGATTTTACCTAAAAAGCTGTGAGAATACTACCCTGGCCTGCTAACTGGCACATTCATAGACAACGTTTATCCCTGTGATATAAAACATTAGGTCACAGCTTCATGCAGAAGGAACTTTGTAACTGGCTTCCCTTTTTCGGATTTTGCTGCCTGTCTTCTCATGCTGAATTTATATTAATGGATATCAATTTTAGGGTGAATTGATCAGATTATGAAAATATTTGCAAAATATTTTCAGTATTTGAAAAATGCTTGCAGAAAAAAAAAAGAAAAAAATCACAAAGAAGGAAGAATTCCCAGTTTTCCATTTGTATTTTCCCCAGCTACTTTCCCTCTTCCTAGCCAGTATCTATGTAAAACGGTGGAGTTGCTGAAGGTGATCTTTCTGGGCACTTACTTACTAGGGCTTGTAGAGTTTGGGTGGTATTTACAAAAATATTTACAATTACCTTGCAAAGAAATTGCTTTATACCATTAGCTGCTGAGGTCACAGTTAATGATATGTGTTTTGAGACTGTTTCAAGGTCAGTGAGAACTGGAGACATACACTTTCCTTTAATAAAGTGAAGATTGCATAAAGCATGCCATAACTGCTTGTTTCTTTAATGCATCATATTTTAATCTGGCATTACTTGCTTCCAATCTATAAATGCTCTTTACCCTGTAAGTAGCAGTTCCAAAAGGAGTTAAGGTCATGTAATTATGTGGCCCTGTTGAAAGCCTAGCCACATGCCACGTCTCAATGACATCCTGTTGCAATGAACTCAACAGGTTAAGCATAATATATTATAACAGTACTTTCCGCCCTTTTGGCTCCAAAGTCAAAGTCCCCTTTTGGCCCTTAAACTGTATTCTGCTGTCTGCCTTTCTCTACTTTGATGGCTTTATCCAGTGCTGTAGTAACACTGAAGTAGGAATAAGCTTTTGCTGGCAAAAGGCTCTGAAGCACAGAGCTAGGATGGACAGACAAACACAGACTAATCCTCATATGCAGACGCCTAAAATTTGAAGGAAGAAGTTCTTAAATGCGGTAGGGTCTTCTTTCAGCATTAAGTTATCTATCTTCCTCATTCCCAGCTCCAGTGGCTCAGAATTTTATTTAAAATCTTTGGGTTTTGCTGAAATTTCCTATACTCAGCCTCAGTCTCATAAATTATCCTAAAAAAGTTTGATTAAAATTGGATTAAAATACCTAATGATTTGTATTCCTTTGGTCTGATTTTGCTGATTTTTTAGTTCACCAGATCACAATGGGTAAAAAAATAAAGTATATATTGCTGTTTCCAAACTCCAGGCTTTTGAAATTCAGCTTCTCTCCCTTTTCCTGCAAAACGCCATTCTCAATTCAAAGTCAGCCCAATTTCAGATTTGTAAAACTCTGCACACCTGGGAAGAGATATCCAGCAAGTCTAAATTGTGAATTCCATTACAAAGAGACATTCTGGAGACAAAGAAGAAAAAAGGCACATGCCCCTGCAGTGTCTGCATGTAGCAGTGCTCTCGCATTAGCAGACCTGTTTCCATCTTCTGCCTTCTTTTGCCTTACCTAGTTCACCATTACCTCTCAGCAGTCCTACAGATATCAACAGCTTGCTGAGTTTCTTCATTATTTTTAAAGGAAATCCTAGATGATCAATATATCGTGCAAAGGCTCAAGGATTTCAAAAGACCATTTCAAAAAACATTTTCAGGGGCTTTCCAAATGTTAATTCAGATTCATTATAATGCTACAGGTTTCCACCTAGTCCCTGTGATGGACAAGCAGTCACATATTCTCAGGATAGGAGAAGGAATTCAGGAGACTTAATTTGACATTCAGGAGTTTTAAATAGCTCTGTTCAGGTTCCACTGTCCAGAGACTGTGACTGCACAACCTTCCAGTACTTTCCTTCCTACAAGGGGGCAGAGTTAATGGTAAAAGAGCAACCTTAGAGTAAGCCCCATGTTCTGACTGCTTAGTGCTAAGGCTTCATGTTCACTTAACATGTTGCTAATGCAGATTTACCACAGGAGAAATATTAACAATAACTTTGAATTTTAATTGCTGTTAATTGCTTCTTTCTCCTGCTATTTCCCAGGACCTCTAGCACCTAAACATGAAGATGTGACACTTTTATACTGTATTTGTGTGGTTAAAAGTTTTTCAAACAACAACAAACAAATTCCCTAGAGCTGCAAAAAATCTCAGAGAGAATGTGCCCATCTATTTGCTATTCTAATCAAAGACCTTCATGTCTGCAGTAATGATGCTGAAGGGCAGCTATGATATGAGGCATCCCAGAGATGATGCACAGTAATTTATTTTCCTTCTAAAGGACTAATTATTGGCATGCCAGGATGGGCTAATAAACAAGGAGCTTGAGGTTTTGTGACTGATTATTTACTCAAGAATTATCTCAGATCTTTCCTAAGAGGGTAGGTTAAATAGGGAGTCTCTCTTATTCTGTCCTTGAACTTGAGCTTATGATATTCTATAATTAAGACTGCAACTATGTTTTCATTTCAAATTACATTCCTGACATTTTGTTAACATTGTGAGTAAGGTCGTGCCTGAGTTCAAACATGTACATCATCTATAGGGGTAGGGGAAGATGAAAGAATAGGATAACTTGTTGCTAAAATTTTATGTAGATTACAACAGGCACTTTTACATTATGCTGTCTTTTACAGGTAGAGACTTTGACCTTTTGGCTAAATCTTAGGTCAGTCTTTAGTATCGTAGAAGTGTAAAACTTTAACATTGGTTTTGTTATGCATGTTTGACAGCAAAAGTAAACGCACATCCAGCATTGCAATTTGCGAGATTGTGTATTTGCAAATTCCCCATTTGCAATGACTGAATGTTAGGCAGACTTCCTGAGGTTTGCCTTGTTTTGCCGTTGTCGTGCAACAAGAGCGAACAGGTTCTATTGAGGGCTGAAGTAAGAACATTGGGGCAGCACTGAAGAGAGAACACACAGCAAATGGCTAGATGAACAACGGGACAAGCTGAAAGAGAAACTAGAAGAAGGGACTGAAACTTAGGAATGCTGGAAAAAAAGACTCATGGAAAGCATGAGTTATCTACATGAATGTTCAATGACAGGTATCAAAATCCTTGGCAGGTCTGTAAGCTCACAGGTAAAGTAACTTGAATTCCCCAGCTGATAACCTCAAAAGTCCCAGGGACTCCAGAATAACCTGATGAGCTCAATGTTCTTTTCTCAGACTATAGAAACTTCCTTCCTCATCATGATTTTTATTTAAGGGTACTGACAATGTTTTTGTCAGTCCTTCGTGTAGAACACAGATTTAGAAATAGAGAGCGCTGAGTTTTGCTCCCCAACCTGTCACTTGACTGCCTGATGAGCCTTGGGCTGCTCATGTAACCTGCTCTGCCTGACACTGCTGGGAAAGCAAAAATCACAAAATATAACCACCTTTGTGCATCATAAGGAAAATATAAACACTCATTACTGTCACTGTATGCTGTTTGGTTTTTTGGTTGTTTTTTTTTTCTACAATGAAGTTAATGTATCAGTTAGACTTTATTATAAGCTTTCAATTTTTCTTTCATCTATCCAAGTAACTCTGGGGTTTTAATGTACAGAGGAATAAGGAAAGAATAAAAGAAAATCACAAGGGAATTAAGAATGGAAATTATAGATGGACAAGGTTGGGGTTTTTCCTCTTCTCTGCATGCTATGATATTGTGTAATTAGTTGAGTTTTTTGAAAACAGCCTAGAGATCCTGAAGTACTTGCCATTCATTAAAATTAATGTGGAGATGGCTCTTTCTGAACTGACTGTGGCAAGACACAGTAATTTCAGTGTCCTGGGTTCTGCTTGTGGATCTGTACTTCCATTTTCTCTGAACACTTTCACCTACTTCAAGCAGTAGGTTTTCTAGATAAGAGTTGCAGAGGCCCCACCAGAGTGTGGACACTTCTCAGCTGGGGATTTCTCATGTCACTACAATAAAGATGAGTCATTACTCTGAGATGTGTGCACAAATTCCCCTGGCTCCTACACCACTACCTACTAGTTGGGTTAAAAACAGAGAACACATCTCATATCAAGTAACAGAATTACAGCAAACTTCCTCTAGGAACAGACGAGATAGATATGTTCTTCAAGTGAACCACCCCCTGCAAGGACTCAGCAAAACAGGCCAGGTGGCATTAACATTGTGCCAACAGCCTGAATGTATTAGAAGTTCTCTACTGACCCACATGCTCTTAATAAAAGGTTGTATTTAATTCCTCTGCACACACAGGCTTCTGTTGCAGCCTCTCTTGAGAGAGCTTTGCTTTCCTCCTGGAGTCTGGAAACATTCCCCTGCCCTTTGAAGACTAATCTGCTCTGGAGGACCAGAGGTCCTCATCAAACTGCTCTGCCCTGTAATTCTTCCCTGAATACCTGCTTTCAAAACAAGCCAAAAAGGGAAACGAATGCTTATTCCATCAGAGGTTCTGGCATGTCACATTAAACAAGCAGGGCATATGCAGAATATGTATGTTTTAGGAAGGAAGAGATGCTAGTATCAGGTTAAGCTTGCTTTCTACTCAAGACCTATGTATAAACAGGCATGAGACTGGAAAAGGGCAACAGTTAACCATCTCATGCACAAGCAGGACAAAATACATCTTTTTAACTCACTTAGGGACAATAATTTTAAATGGGAAACTTATGAACATCATACTGCCTTTCAGACAAGGATTTCAAAGCACTCAGAAAACATAATTTGCTGTCATCCTTCCACATCAACTCACTCTTGACTAGAAGGCAGCCTTTTTTTCTTATTTAATAAGGAATGGAATTACTAGCATGATAATAGTCTGATAACAATTTCACCACCAAAGGTATTGGTGCCTTTTTCTCAAGTGGCCTATCTTCTATTTGTATTTCCAAGTAGTTGGAAATACACGCAGGGAAAGAACCAAAGTGACCCGAGAATTAGCCCAGAGTGCTGTCTCTAACGATGGGTGAAGATGTTTTGAACCTTTTCTTCCATTCTTTAAGTGATAGCAGCACATCTCAGTCCTTTCGTGCTTTTTTATTTAAATCCAAAGCAACAAAGGAAAAGTCCACGCTGGATGTGATAACACTTGCCAGTGATTCACAAGTGGAAATTTGATTTTGGCCCTCTTGGCTTTGTATTCCATATTGTGAGACTGTATAAAGTAATCAGGTTTTACTACACAGAGCAAAAGGACTATTTATGTAACTATATAATCCACAGTCCTCAAGTGACAACATGTACTTCAGTACTACCTCACCACTGTAAGATAGCTAGCCCTTTGTTTTGGAAAAAAATGAAAGCATGACTTAGCCAGCCTTTTATGAAGAGCCTCAATGCTCTACTAAAGCCAAGAATGAACTGAAGAAGGGGCCCTGGCTGTCTCCCTCTGACTGTGCTAGTGCCAACCCTAGCATGATTTCAGAAAAGACCAACAGCTTTACCAGCATGCACAGGCACCAACATCATGCCTACACACTTCAGGTATTTATTTATTCAGGACAGGGACAATACCAATCTGAACACTGTTACTTCATTTTCTCAACAGGAAGGACACAGGGAACATGCTCTGAGCATGACAGATGCACGTCACAACTCATGTAATAAGCCTTCATGTAACCATGCAAAACAGCTAACTCTCTTCATAGGTTGTCCACCTCTTCTGCATTACCAGCACCATTTTACACACAATGCAAAACAGAATTTGGCCCACCAGAGAGTTTTAGTATGTGTTTGGTACCACACACATGATCCTGCAGTCATTCCAGACCGGCCCCAGCAAAAAAACCACTTCCCATTGTATGTCACTTTAAACATACTTGTGATCTAGTGAAGGGAACTACTTGTGCTGAAGTTTGAGCCAGCAGTGGAGTGCTTTGCTTTTTTGGTCCCCACACAGAACGCCCACCAAAGTCATTAGGCGGGATGAGTGGTGGGCTAATTGTAGTGTTTCAGTTTATAGCAATCCCCTGTGAGATGCAGTGCCTGCCTTTAAACGTGTTGTTCCCTGCACTGAAGTATTTACCACGCAGTACTCATACTTGAAATGGGAAATAATGCAACTATGGAGGCAATAATGCAACAAGCGTGGGTGGTAACCAGCCAATTCTTCTTACACCTACATTTTTGTTCCAGAAGATCATATTAATGCTATTATGGGAATTATGAAATTGTTATAATGGGACCTGCTGGGCAATATTGTGTATTTGGAAACTTAAAATGGCAATGACCATCCTGAATCTTCACTACAGCTGCTTTTCCTCTTCAATTCAGCCTGCTGTCTCTCTGCAGGCTCTCTAGTTTAATGACTGTTCACCCTTTCATGTTAACAGAAAAATACTAACTACCGGATAAGGGAGTGTATGTGTGTACGAGCAAGATCATTAGTTTGAATAAATACGACAGCAGAGTTGCACAAGAAATGCCACAGTTAGTGGTAAGCACAAACTACAGCTCTGGGTGTAAAATACTGTAATTACAAGGGATGGAGAAAGCTCCACAGTTTTTATCCCCACAGAAATCGATAGTGATGCAGACTGCTGCTCTTTGCTGGAGCAGGGGCAGTCTGATGAAAGAGCTTATTGATTTATCCAGCTGATGCTAACTGAAGTGAATAATAGACTGGAAGAGAAAGGGCTTGTAAATTAGACTCATTCAATCCAGCATTTTCCAGGATATCTTTTATGTACAGCTATATAGAGATATATATTTACAAGTGAGTTTTTGTCAAAGCAACAGCCTAGCGACTCCTTGTAAGTGGGTCTGTCTCCTAATTCTTTAACCTCAACTACACCCATGGTGTTAAAGTCAACCTTCAAGCTCTCACTAAAGACTGACACTAAGGAGGAAGCACTAGGGCACCTAGGAGCAGGATTTGGCTATGGCACAGGTAAGCAGCTGGCAAACGCTGCTCCCAGAGGGCTATGGCCACAGAGGAAAGGTGACTGCGACTCCCTCCATGCCACCTATGCCATGCCAGACCCACTGGCACAAAGGCATTGGAAAAATTCTGCTGTGGATCCACAGGTCTCTAGGCTAGGAGAAATATCAGTTCCAGGCCAGTCCCCACCAGCCTCAAATAATGTGGAAAGAGGTATGGTGTTTTAGGAATGAAAGGAGTCCTGTGTTTCCTTCTAGCTCAGCAGGCAGATTTTCTGTGAATCAATCTAGATCCATGCTGGCAAAAATGTAAGTAAGTGTTCGGACTGGTTTTGCATAAACTGAGAAGGGGAAATAAAGAAAAAGAGAGAGAGGAATAGAGTGAGCAGCAGGCACACTGCCACCAAGTACAGCAAATCAATCTTCTTAGCAGTGATGGATCAGGGAGCAGGACTGTAAGTTTTACAGGTATATGAAATCCCACAAGTACAAAGACACCATTAAAACTCTGCCATTAAATTCCAACACTGAAGGATTGTCACAGCCCCTGGAGCCAAGGAGGTCAATATGTGACTGTATATTTTTTATTACCATTTTATATATACATATATGTGAAACAGAATAGGGTTCACAACAGCCTC
>NW_009943127.1:147232-149549 GCF_000696875.1 Nestor notabilis | reverse complement strand
TGAAGACCTCTACTTTATACTCAGGATCCACTTTCACAAATAAAATGCAATATGCCATCAACAGATAAATGAGATCCCTACAGGGCTTTTATTCTATCGTACCATTATATCTACTTTTCCACAAGATTTCTGCTTAAATGGCTCTCTTTATGCACATACACAAAGATGACATACACCTGTCTAAATAAAATCTGATAGTGAAGAGCTCTCTGATGGGGAAATGTATCTTTTCTTCCTAATTTACCATAATGACTAATTCACACTGCAGGAGCTAGGGGTACGTTAGCTTCCCATGATAAAAGTCACCAAGGTGTTATACACTAAGATGTGGCTGAATTTTTTTTCCTATCTTTAGAAAAGAGTGGAGTTCTGAATCTCACCTTCTTGCGTTCCCCACAAAAACAAACGTTTCAAGGAATTACAGCTTTATAGGCTCCTGACATTGATTAATAGTTTTTAATGTAATAAAAGTGTTTGTGTGAGCCACACTGAAGAAGCCCTTTTTGCAAACTGGGGAAACCTCAGAGCAAAGACCATGCTGTGCCAGAGGGTAGCTCAGAGCCTGCTGCCAACACAGTAGCCACCTATATGGCACTAATTCAAGAAGCAGACCTATTTATTTAGCTGGTAGTGTTGCTTTTCTGCCATTGTGACTATTTCAGTCAAAAGTAACCTTCCTGAGAGAATAAAGATTCCTGACTCCTTTTTCATGAGAGAACTGAAAGAATTTTATGATCTGGACAAAGAGATACCCGATAGTTTCAGCCACCACTCTCCGGCAACAGAGAGCTGAGGTTCATCAGAGAAGTACTGCTGAGAGACAGGCTGAAGGAACAGGGGAGAGGTTTATATGAGGATTGTGGCCCAGGTTATTGTGATAAGGAAATGTGAAAGGAAGATTCAATGCACCAGCAGAACAGAGAAGACCTCATTTTTGAGAAGGGATGGGGTGCAGAGAAGACTAATTATTCATCAGCTTACGTCAGAATCCCACTAAAAGTCTCCTTTGCTTTACTTCTCGCTCTTAATAGCCACAAAAGCAGGACCATGGCATGAACAGGTGCAGGCAGAACAGATTTCAGTGCTAGAGATGATCTCCATGAGGCTCCAGCATGCTGATAACTATGTATGAAGTTTGCATAGGCACTGCATAGATACAGGGTACTTCTTTCTACTACAGGGCACCTGAAATTCAATAAGGGGCTCATCTGTTATACGTAGAAATACATGCACCCACCATTCCTGACAGTAAGAAGCCACAAGCTGATCTGCTTTGCCAGGTTTACTCTTTTGAAAATGCTGGCTTTGCCCTACACCCTCTACTTTTCATTTGTACTGCTGTAAGATTCACTGCCAAGTTTCCCTATACAGATGCTGAGCTGGTATTAGAGAAGAGGGATGTTTGGTGGGGAGGGCAGAGGGGAGAGGGCTCTGTTATGAGCCTTTCTAATTCTTCATGGCTCAACATCATAAACTTCAGAGAGCATCACATTCATCTTCGGGGAAGAAGAGTGGGATGTCCAGCCTGGTGAGAACTGCATTAACTCATTTCTCCATTCTACGAATGGTTCTGTGACTTTAGGTTACTGATGCTGACCTGTGGCTATTGCAGGTTATCCTGTGGCCACATGCACCCCCAGACCCCAGAGGCATCACAGCAGCACTTACCCTGCATGCAGAGCCCGTCGGTACAGTTCTTGGACTGTAGCACCAGCCCTTCACAGTCCTTCCCCCCGTTCTTGGGCGCCGGGGCCGTGCACTCCCTCCGGCGCCAGTGGGTGCACTCCGTGCCACAGGTGGACCACTTGCTCCAGGACGTCCACTTGCCGTCCACTGAGACAAGGAAGAGACACGACTTGTTAGAGGTACATAAAGTGAGACCAAGCACAAACAATGCATGTCTCGGCACAAGCAAGCCTGCAACTACTGGCCATTCCCTCCAAGGCGGAAGGATCATCAGTCTGCTCTTCTTGAAAAGAGTCAGTCTGCTCTTCTTAAAGTTCTATTTCTGGCCCGTAAGTGCATATTCACTCTCTCTCTCTCCTTTCTCTCTCCTTTCTCTCTGACCCAGCCCCATTTCTGCTCTTTCCTCCCTTCTTTATAAACTTGTCAGCAGTTTATCTATGCTCAAAGTGTGTAAGAAAATAAGCAACAAGTTGAGAATCTCTGATTTTTTTTTTTTTCATTTCTCAATACAGAGGTTAAAGTTAAACTTAGCCAGAAATTCTTCTGTAGTAGAAAGATACTTAATGTTTAATATTTTCTATTAAACAAAATACCTAGAGGCATCATCTATTTCATATGACCCAAAGCAGGA
>NW_009943127.1:109393-147203 GCF_000696875.1 Nestor notabilis | reverse complement strand
GAATGCATTTAGTGCCTTCTAAAATCCCACAAATGATTTTCAAAAGCATGAAACTGAACATCTAAGGAACAACCTATGAAACCGTTCCAGTCTGTCACCTGGAATAGTGAACAGAGATGAAATTTCAGCTCTTCAAGTTCCACCCACCACTAAGACTCAAAGTTGGATGGTGAAGCTTCACAAGCTGAAGACTTACTGCCATCGGTTTGAGTGGGACTTCAGAGGTAAGAAGGCACTGGACAATAGGACAGATGGCAGAATTTTGTCAGAGAAGAGCTAACAAGTACCTTGCATGTCCTGAAGCAATTTCATATTTTTCAGAAATTTAAATACCTTTTAAAGGTATATATACACATCTTTTTCCAGTATAAAAGTTTTTGTATTTGAAGTCAGGCAAACACGTGCCTCAAATTTAACATCCGCAGCCCAGATGCTTCATTTTCTGCGACAGCTGGACTGGACATTGCAAATGTATTTACATCACAGTTGCCTTCTGTATTCAAATTCCAGTCCTCTCCAGAGCTTTCAACCTTTATCTCCTACAGTTTGAAGCTCTGAATGTTCCCCAAATCCCCTGAATTACCAGGGCTGAGACAATGGTGCAACCTGCACGCAAAAGTAGGGCTGAATCTCTTGCTGCTTGATCTAATGTTCTCACTATTTTATCTACTTACATAATACACTTTCATATTCATTCACTGAAATGTTGGACTTATTAATAAAGAGAAGGCTTTTGCGACTAATAGTGTTGTCCTCAAATGACTGGTGACAGGCAAACTAATTATCTAGGCTGTGTACTCTTCATACTGAACCTGGGCAGAGAGTGGTACAAGCTATTTTCTGAACACTCTGTCCCTCGCAGAAGGCACCACCATTGAGTGGGGCAGGATTGGTGCAAGTCCTCGTACGCTTCTGAAAGCCTCTCCCACATCGGCTGTTACACACTGACCACTCAGTCCAGGTAGACCAGCCTCCGTTGACTGAAAAGCAAGACAAAAGGAGTATGATCACGTAAGCAAGCCATCCTGTCAGCCCAAAGGCACCTCTGGCTCTGTGTCATGCTGCCTCCAAAAGCAGTCACAAATGATGGCTGGGAAGAGCATGAGAAGCAACACTGAACAGACACAAACCCATGTCTCCAATGTACCAAATGTGCAGCATGCCAGAAGTCATTGTACAGGTGAAGAAATGCTGATGTTGAATGAATAACACCATTTGATGACCAAGGGCTAGCAGCATGTGTACAGCCAAAACCCCTGCAGGTTCAGAGAGCACTCACAGCCCTGCTAGCCAGAAGCCTGTGCTGTGAAAGCTGCACCATTTTCCAAAGGGAGATAACCTGAACTCCAGCTTGTTCTTGGATGTACCCATCATCTATGCATGCTGAAAGACCCCTGTGCTTTGACCAAAAATTGATAATTTTCTTTCCTTTCCTTCCAGAAGCGGATTTCAGGATGTCAGGAGAACTTCACTCACCCCTCTGTGGACATAGCTGCTGCATGTGAATGTGACAGCACTTCCGTAACAGATACTGAAGCTGTTCAGAATGATCTTACACTAAAGACATTTTCCTTATTGGACTTTGGGAAGATATTTATCTCTGGGAATATATTCGTGCTGACTCTCTTTTTCACCTACCTCAGTTTCTGGGATAGATGGATGAAGAAGAAGCTGTGCTGCTCTATGTAATAATGTCATTGCCAGGGTATGGATAACATACTAACTGCTCAGATTCCCTAAACCCAAATGGTCATGATATGACACAACCCTTAAGCAGCTCTAGGAGCAAAATGCATACAAATGGCTGCTCCCCTAAATATGCCTCTCGACAACACTGTTGAAAAAAATGCTTTATATGTATGAGGAAGAGTTGCCTACATCTTCTGCATTCATCGCAGTTACAAAACACAGTGCTCTTGCATGGTCCATCCCTCAATATCACAAACACTGCTAATCAACTCAATTCAGTCAGTTTTCTATAAAAACTGAACTAAAAGGCCCTCATTGTAACTTCAGGGAAGCAACTGCTTACAATTAAATCTAACTGCTACCCTGAATATGAAATGAATATTAGGGATAATCATAGGGATTTTTTTTCTACTTGTCTATCCTATAATTAAGCTGATTGTAAAGAACACCAGGACAGTCAGCTGGCATATCATCAGAGCAGGGTTTTGTTCTGGTGGATACCCCTGCCTAAGATGCATCAAGGCAGTAACTTTGCAGGGGCAAAGGCTCAGTTGGACTGGTGGGACAGAGCTGCAGTGCAACACAGGCTGTAATAGACCCCAGGAGGGCATTTCATCTGGCCCCTCCCCAGCCAAAGCATGGCCAGCCTGAATAGTATACCGTGACCACGGATGCAGACACAGAATAATGTTATCCCATGCTTTCTAATCCCCTGATGATAGGCTGTGTGCCTATGAGCCACAGTCTCAGAGTACTTTGCTGCTTTGTGCTTCCAGATGTTGGTAGAAGTGTCAGAGCTCACCAGAATCTTCCATCTACTTACATCTCTTTAAATAAACTTATCTTTGGTGTCTACTACCAAAACATATACTCTGATGCAGGGGCAAACTTCCTTTCAGTTTTACTCCTATTTATGAACAGCATCACAAAGAACATCAAATGTATTGGCAGAAAGCAATGCCTTGGACACTCATGCTGCAGGCAGTGCCCTGACGGCTCCTTGCTGCATCCATCCAACGTGTTATGGCAAGGGGAGAAAATGCCTTCTCTTCAGGGAGGCACTGGCTGTTTGTGTAGATGCCTGTTCCTCCTTCAATGACACTGTCTGTCACCAATGAGCCAAGCCATCAGACCTGTGCTCCTGTGTGTTTTCAGTAATAAACCCTGACTGCAGTCCCTGCATGTGGGTGCAAGTCAACAGGCAGCACAGGCTGGACAGTGATCACAGTAGGAGTTGCACACAGACATTCTGCTTCCCCTTTCTGCCCCACCGCTTGCTCTGAGTGCACATCCATCCACGTGCAGCAGGACAAGGCATCACTTACCATAGACAATCACAGTTGCTGTGGTGCTTTTCCTTTTGGCCACAATATTTTTGGCGACACAAGTGTAATTGGCAGTGTCAGAAAGCCGGGCTTGCTTGATGATCAGGTTGTGATCAATGGTGATGTAAAAATTTCGGTCTTCCACAGGATCAATCACCTCTTCGTTCTTCAGCCACTCCACCTTGGGGTTTCAAAGGGCCAGAGGGGAGGTAGTGAGTCAGCACCAGGTTACACCACAACGGACACAGTATCTGCAATTATACAGCTCATCCCAGAAAGCACTATGAGTCATGGCACATCATCAAGGACTCACCCGATGCACACTTACAACTGATACAAAACACCACGGCAGAAGTGTGGGAGAACACCCGTCATGCACCAGCAGCACAACAGCTGTCTCGCCTTGTCTTGAAAATATCAATGCATTTTCAAAGGCTGGCAGCTACTGTGCAGAGACAAACAGCTGATCTATGTTTTCGGAGTCTGAGGCAAGGGATATGGAGGGGATGATATCTTACGACTGTATCTACAAATAGAAAATTCTCTTTCAACATCAGAAACACTAAACCAGCAGACATCTCACACATTCTTTTGTACAATTTGTCTAATTAGGCAGTTAATAATGCAGTAACCTTGCATGTACCTGCCCCGGGTCTAACACAATAAAGCCCTATACTGCAGTAGGTCACAGTAACAAATCACAAACACAACAATGTTTTTAAATTCACATGTGCATGCATGTTATTGTTTTGCTGCAATCAGGATTAAACAAAATAGAGACAGTTACCAAGGAAATGGGGAATCACAAAGACTGCATCAATGCTTATTTTTTCCCTTTTCTTGATGTAAGCTATATTTTATTTTAATAAAGCGTAATTTCCTTGGTTACACAGAAAAATATTTTCATACGTGATTTTTAATCTAGACAATGTTCTCTTTATTGCCTTCCTAAAGAAACAGCCTATTAAATCCCAGCTGACTGCTGTGAGCCACTCTAATATAACTTGGCTGCAACTCTAGTAGCTTGTTTTCATTTGCACCGAGCGTGCTCTGAAAGAGAGGACTGAGGCCCTGGATGGATCAAAGCTGGGCCTCTGTGTCACTGGATCACTTCGGCTTGTGCCCAGGATTTAATTGTAGGAAGAAAAACATAAACACAATCAACCCGCTGGACCTGTGAAGTGCTAACTGCCAAGACCTGCTCTCACAAAACCCATCTTTTCCAAAGACATTTGAGGAACTGCCCGAGCATTGACATACCCCAAAACCAACAGGGAACCTGCTCCCCGCCTAAGACAGCCATACAGACTGCCCCAAGTCATGGGGATAAAACCAACAGCCTCTCCTGGTGTTAAACACAGTAGGTTAATTCATCCCAGTCCAACGTCACAAGACAGGCACTGATAGGTGTGGGCTTGGGTTCAAGTTGCCCATCACTCATCCTTAGCCCTACTTTAAGCAGCTCCAGCTCCCCTATGCTGATTTGGATGGATGTGCATCAGGTGTGAGCTGCTTCCAAAGATGCACAATCTAGTGAATGTAAAGCCACTGCCCCAAGGAAGGCTTGGTTTAAACCCTCCTCTCCCACAGCAGATCACTGCAGTATGTGGTAGCCACACAACTATTGATACTGTATACCTTAAAATCAGTGGTGCAAAAAGCACAGTGGAAATGGACATGTGTGTCTCAAGGAACAGGGAAAGAAGAAAAAAGACATAAAACTTTGGAGGCTGTGTTTCTGCTGCTACAGACATGTTTTGCTATGGAAAATACAAGCTTAGTCAATAAACTGGTTTTCCTTGCCAGGATGACTGAAATTATCCTTCCTTCTTTCTTGAATCCTAATAGGTATCAGATATAATCAAGACAGACAGATTCCTGTTCTGCAAATGACAATATTTAGCTCCTTCACCTGCAAGTCAAGTCTGCATGCATCCCAGACTGAAAAACAAGATCAAGACAGGAGCTTAGCTATCCACCACCAGTAAGCTATCGCTTAACCTCTGCCTCTCACACAAACAACATGTCTTTCTTGGGGTTTAATACCATTATTTAGATCTTGGATGGAACATAGACTTGTGTCAGGACTCTGAAAGATGCTACATGCACTGCCATAGCTGTGTATGTTTGCCCTCCAAATCTACCGGCGCTTTTCCTGTGCTCTGCACATAGAGAACATCAGGATGTCAGTGAGGACAGGACTACAGTCTGCATGGCCTAAGGCTCAAACCAAAATGTTTCTGGTACACCTATCCAAGCATATACTCTAGATGCCCTCAGCACTATGAAAGGCTTTATCCTCAAGGACAAGGACCTCTTTTTCCAGTACTCTGCAACACTTTTTCTTTCCACAGAAACAAATACACGTATATTCAGTCTGGGTCTCAGCTGATTAGACAAAATTAAAGCTATGAACATCAAATTCCCTGTTATCCCTGCAAAAACACCAATGATGATACGAAAACAGAAGTTGCCAATATCAGAAAAAAAACAATGATATTCTGTATAATTTAGTATACTGCCTTTGGCTTTTCACTAAATCTCTTAAGAAAAAGATCTTTTTCACCTAATGGCTCACAGAGTTTTATAACCATAAAACATTAAGTTTGCAGAAAGACTGGATGTCTTATTCGCTGAAAAATCTGTTTTGCCAGTACGTCAGTAGTGTGTGTGCATGTCTAAACCCCATCTCTTTTACAAGATACCTCTTTAATATATCTACTTCAGTCTTCTTCTAGCATCCAGGTTTTTATGATGTCACGAGTCTGTTCATGTTGCAAATCTGAAGGGAGGAACCAATGGATGATTTGACAAGAGGCGGGATTCTCCTGTCATACAGATTTTAGCCATCAATAGAGCAACACAAAAAAGAGTACACCCCTCCAGTGAGGGTGTTTTCTCTCTCAGTCCTTGCAGAAATGGTAGCTAGTTAAACACACTACAACATGTAAATAAGACTTTTGTTGGTAACTTATTTTAGGTCTTTAGCCTCTTTTTTTTTTCTGGTGCAGGTGTCTGCAGTGCTCAGCACCTCCAAACTTCAGGTTTATTTTTTGAAGTAACCAGAATAGTTGGGAATGGGGTTGTTCTGTCACGTAAGTAGAAAGGGATCAGGTGTCAAATACAAAAGAGAAGAGAGCAAAGCAGAATGAGACAGTGTGATTTATGAATGACAAGTATGCAAACTGTTATTACAGAAGTTAAAAGCAACGATCTCTTTTGATGCCATGTCATTCCCCAAGGCACAGCCCCCTCACTTGAAGTAGGCTGTTAATCCAGTCAATGCTGGAACTTATCCTGAATTTAATTCTGCTGCCTCAATTACAGTGACTGGTGCCCTGGGGAAACCACCACACTCACCAGAAGGCCGGCAGGTGAGGCACCAGGCATGTTTGTGCCAGAGATCTACACCCCTCTGGGCAAGCAATCAGAGGGGCACAGCAGGATACCCATGGGCATTTCAAAATGCATAGGATGCCTGTCTTGAGGGTCATACCAAATCACGCCCTTGTGGCTCCATTTTTCAACTTTCTGGAAAAGACATTTCTAGAGTAGATGTTTGATTTTGCCTAAATACTGAGGATGTGTATTTACTGGCTATAGTCACAGCAATTCTCGAATAGGTACCTAGCTCTATTTATTCAATTAAATCAGGTACATCCCTCCAACTGTTATTAATAAATGTATGGATGGTTGGGTGTCTATGTAGAAAAAGCCTGGGCATAAGCTTTTCCTTACAGTAACAGAAATCATTTAATTGCCACATAGGATGGAGTAAATTGCATGGACATAACAACTATGGAAAATTACAACATGCAACTACTTTTTCTTACATACCAGCCCCTGGAACAAAGCAGGCATGAAATCCCAATTTCTTTTTTTTTTTTAGTTTTCCACTCAAGAAGGTATTTTTGCTTTGTGTTTGTAAACTTATTAGCAAGAGAAGGCCCCTCTGTAAAGGTGTGAGTGTGGTGAATGAAACCCTGACTCACAACAAATGCAGATGCTGAGAAGCTGGAGCGCACCTGCAGTCAGCTACCTTTCGGTCAGAGCTCCTTAATGCTCTGGATGCAATTTGCAGAGCAGTGAAGCACACAGCTCCTGCCAGCTGTGCTGGGTCTGCATGTCCAGTGCTGCTAGTGGCTGGGGAGCCCGCCAAGAGGTGTCAAGTCGTTCTAGGGGTGGGCAAGCCTGCCATGAGACTGAGCTCTCCCTGCCACCAGCTGAGGAAGTGTACAATCCAAGGCAGCTGTAATTTAGAGCAACACACCTTGTAGCATCTTTTCTGTCATCCCACTCCCTGGTGAGAGACAGATGCGTTGTCTCTAATTATTCGCTGATTGGTATCAGGAGATACATTAACATAATTGGCACATTTGTTCTAATTAACAGAGGGAACCTGCCACATGCCACCCAACATGAAAAGCAAGACCATCAAGCAAGAACAGAAAACCCGTGATCACCACCTTGGCTATACCTCGGAGCTGCAGCCAGGCCTGTGCTGCTGCAGGATGATTCCAGCAGCAGCCTGAAATAAGGCAGCACACGCAGAGACTAAGGCTTGCAAAGCCAAGCCAGGCTTCTGTGCAGGCTAAATGAATACAGGGAACATAAATCACACAAGCGATTACACTCAAAGGAAAACCTATTACAGAAGCTAATTGCTGACACAGATTTAGCCATACCAAGTTACTAGCATTACTAGACACTTAAATCTCTTGGCACACTTGCGTATGAAACTTGGTTTTGAAACTGGTAGAGCAGAAGCACATCTGCTCCAAAAGAAGCCCAAGAATGGAAAAAGGGATACAAACTCAACTAGACCCTCTTCTTCTTATCGTACAAGTTGTTCCTTACACCTCCACTATCTCAAGAGGAAAGTCAGCATGGTATGAGTTCTGGATCCTGGTCTCTCATTGCCTTCTCTGCACCAACCTGCCCTGCAGTCATCTTCAGAGCAGGGAGCACCTGCCAAAAACAGCAAGTCTTCTACCCTCTAGACAGAGGCAAAGCCCTCTGGTGCAACTGTCCAGGAGAAATAAGATGCAAATGGCTGGGAGCAGAAAGAGATTTATATCAGTAAAAGGCAATTTAGGATTCCGGGAGATGAGACTTATCTCACCCCGTGCCTTCCCTGTGCCTGGTTGACACAGCAGGATTGCTTTCCATCTGGTACCCCACTGAGCCAGCACTGCTGCTGGTGTCCTCTGCAGCCACGCTGACCAGTCAGAGTGGCACTGCTCAGCTTGCCGCAGCTCCTGCTGAGCTCACATCACCTCCAACAGCGACAGGGGAATCACAGCTCCCCTGCTTCACCTGAATTGTAACAGACACGCACCCCATACCATATTGATAGTAAGGGCACACATACACATGCCAGTAAGAATAAAACACTTGTGAAGCTGAGTACTGCATTGGATGCCCAAGTAAGACTGAGAAAACTTTATCAGTTTTCATATGGGTTATTTAGCCAGCAGCTATTTCGGGTACCTTGAGACTCAAGAGCCTCTTTGAAGAATGTTATTTGATTTTGAGATTTTGTTTCAAATGTACACTTTCATCCCAGCAACTGCACACTGAAGAGGATGCTGTCCTCTGTTCTGTATTACTTGCTTGAAATGGATTTCATACCCATTTAAGCTGAAAAAAAGGAGGAAAAAAAAAAGGTGGTCTCCGAAGAGGCTGAAATTACAGGTATTAGGAACTGCAAAACACATATTGAGAATGAGATGGTAAATTAAACCACCATGACATTTTGTTCAGTTGTTGCTATTGTGCTTCTGCTGCCAACAAGGGGAATTCGTGTTCCTGCTGTGGAAACACTTCCTTAATTGCACATATATCCAGCTTTCTGCTTGAGTACTAAAATCTACACAGGGTGTATGTACAGCTGCTGGATGTCTCTGGCCCTATTACAGCTTGCTTTATGCACGACAGGAAAGTGAAGCCTCACAGAAGATACTTCAAAGGCCAAGGTGGACTGGTAGCAACGGATGGAGAACTTTATTTCACAGGCTTCAAATTCAAACACAGATCACGGCACTATTAGCCAAAAACCACGGAGGATGCCATATAGCCACCAGCAGTTGCCAGGCTTCCTTTCCTACTGAAAAAGGGGCTTGAGCCTTTGTGTATTAGTTGGCACTTTGGGCACCATGTAGGCAAGTGGATTCCCCACTCCCAGAAGCAACTGGGAGGGGTCTGTTTGGAAACAGCTTTAAACGAGTTACCAGTGTGATGTCTGAGGTTCTTTGTTTGGACGGATAGACGGATCTCATTCCTCACAGCACAGAATGATATGCTCTCCAGGATCATTACATTCAGTAAAGGAAAGGGATATTATGATGCTGATGGGTGGCTGCAGTCCCTGAGGAGGGACCCATTCCCTTTTTTTCCTGAAAGTTGCAAAGTGCCTCTTCTTGTACAGACCATTCCTCCTACCAGTTTAAAATGGCATATGGGATTTTGTCCAGGTTACACTTTTTAATGAAAAAAAAAAAAGCATCAGCTCTAAAAGCACATGGAAATTCCTTGGCAAAACCCAGCTAAACCTGACCAAACAATGCTTGAGTGACAGCAGACATGCTGTCTGCAGATTGCATTTTGGAACTATCTCCATTAAAACATGGGAGCATAGTAATTCTTCATGTCTAAGGTAGCACTGCATCTGAAGAAGCTACTGCCAGAGGAACTGATGAAGGCAAACGTTACCACTGAGTCACTCAGGGTGCTGGTAAGAACTGGAGGCTCTGAAAAGCCCTGATGGAGGTAACTCTCACACTTCAGGTACTACGAGGCCTGTTGGCTATAGAGAGCAAGAATCAGCTGATGTCAAATTAGGATGTGATGGACTAATCTTGTAGGTGTACAGAATAGTGTCTCCAGGATGAGATATTTCTTAGAGATTCTTCTATAAGGGAAAAGTTGGGAAGTATGCTCATCTACCTCATCAAAAAAATGCAGCTAAAGGCTGTGTCCCACACTGTGTATCTTCAAAAAAATGCATCAGGTAAAATCGTGCTCTTTCTCTGTACAGCCTGAAAAGGGGAGGTAACTTGTGTTAGCTAAGACAGAATCCTAGAGCCATCTTTGACACAAAAAGCAAGCTGTAGAGAGGATAAGCTAGCAGGGTTCATGTTAATGCGCTTGTAGAAAACTTCCCATTATAATATGGAGTTGCATGGCACTGCAAAGGACAGTGTCACTTCCCAGCTAATTAGCATTTGTGGCCATGAACTCCTCTACTTGTTTCTTTTAGAGTTTACCTTCCTGTTGGGAATATAAAACACTGTCTCAATGACACACACCTGCATGGTAATGCATACACATGAACTCCCAATTAAGGGATAACACTGCAAAATGTAAGTGGCTCTCATGAAATAAAGCAAACAGCAGTTGTATTAATAAACAATTAGATGAAGCAGCCACCTGATGCTGCCTATTAGGAGAAGTCCCCAGCTTCCACCAGATTTTGCCCAGGCAAAAGCAGCTGAATGAAGTCTGTTTCATAGTCATCTTGACTTGACAAAACTCCCTCTTCTGCCTCTTGACTCAGGGAGGCTTTTCCCCTTGCTCTAGTTCCTAATTAAAGTCATGAATGTAGATAAATATCACATTCTTTTTTAAATCCAACTGGGTCACCAAACTGTACATTACACCCTGTTCTGCATTTAAACTACTCTGTGAAACACCTCAATTATAATTAAAGAAGCAATTATCCCCCTGTTAAAGGCACCACAAATCACACATTTCAATGCAAAAGTTTGTCTGGCAGCATATGGCATATTAACCAATCTTACATCTCATTTATGTTTTGATCTATAACCTATTGCAATGAGCTAACTTGATTTGACTTGGTGTCTTTAGCTGTATTTTATTATGTGCAGTATGATGCTGGCATCTTTCAAAGAACAAATTAAATAAGGTAAGGGTTTAATTGCTAATAACTCTGCCATTACTGTTGGAGTGTTGCAGAGTGGGATCCTTCCTGCCTTCTCAGGTTAGGTTTGAAAACATGCATACAGAGCAGAGAGTGGAATTGAAATGGATGTTTCCATTGATACCATGGAACTGTCTGATTTCCACTGAACACTGGCAGCTCCCGCCAAGTCTGGTGGGTCAGACTGCTTATCTCACCTCCTTACCCTATTTCTCCCTGTCGAGGAAAAGCAGGAGACAGGGAGCTAGAGAAGGGCATTGTCTGGTTTTGTGTCCATTCCTTTCTGGTTTTGGTTGTTTTTTTGGTTTGGGGGTTCCCCCCCACCCCTCAGTGGGTATATGTGAGTTTATCCCTTCACCACTCAGCTATGTGTGGAAACCTCAGTGAAACAATGCCTGCACTGGTCCTTCTGCTGCTTGCTGGGACCATATCCTGGAAAAGACAAAACATTTATGCATGTGTTTCAGAACCTGTAGGTAGGTTCAGCTGGACATATAAAACTGGGAGTGGTGAGGCATGCCATGGTGCAGAGGGCACCAGTGCGGGTCAGGGCTGGTGGGAAGGGGTATATGGCTGCAGAGAAGCTTATCTGGCTTTCCCAGAAACCAAGCAAACCCGTGGTTCCTTACTTTGTCCCAAGTGAACAAGTAAGACACACTTTGATTTCACTTCAGGCTGGCGTATTTGAACATACCTTCTTCTATTTGGATCTTGGGCTTTTTCTTTTTTTCTAGTGGCCACGATCTGAGCCTACTCTAATGCTTGTCATGTCCTAGTGGATCTGAGGGACTGGAAAGTGCTGCTTTAAAAGCTTTGCCTGCCGTCTCTGTCTTTGTCCTTCTTGCCCTGTGGAGCAGCTGTATGCTGTTATGTGGTTCAGCTTTCCCGTAATAGTAAGATCTGCTCTAGCATTGATCCATAGGAGTTTGACACAGTTAATTGCAGTCAAATATGCTGGGAATGATAAGACGAAATTCCCCATCTACTGAAAAGAGGACAGAATGTATCCCTGAGCATGGTTGTTCCCACCACTTAGAAATACCAGGAAAAAAACAAAATGAAGGGGGAGAATAAAATCAAAGAGAAAAAGCAAAGGGAAAATTCTGGGACTCTGGACTCCAGTATTGCATTGCTCTGAATGTGTATGCTGTGTAGTTTCACAGCGTAAGCTTTTCTTCCTCTGTTTTGGTGTTAAATCCAGTGTCTATTTCAGAGGCCAGTAAGTTGAAAAAAACCGAAAACAATACACAGTGCCCAGAGTAGGGAAAGTCTGAGGTACATGCTCACAAGCATTTGGAAATGCTGCTCACAGCTGCAGCAATGCATTACCCCACTCAATCAAAGGCATCTTTCAAGAAGATGCAAAATAGCCTCAGCCTGCTGCCAGCCTTGTCCCAAGTCCTTTCTCACTTGGTTACCTGTGCCACCATATCAGAAACTTCTCCGAACAAATAAACTAAGTCTTAAACAAAGAACTCATTCATCTCTAAATTAAAATAATCATGTAATCCTTCAACCCACCAAGTTACCTTTCATCTTCCCATTTTTTTAGATTTATCTTACCAGCTTCAGCAAGTGGCTGTAATAAAGTGTCACATTAAGGTATTCATACTCATTAGTGTTCAGGTCTTTGTTCTTTTAATAGTGTTGGAAAAAAATCTACAAAGAGGCTGTATTAGGCGGCTGTCCAATCTGGGTGTTTGATCTCCTTCTGACTTCAAAAGTCAGAAGAGGAAAAAACCAACATTGAGAACAGTTCTTTTGAATGTCAGACAGGGAGTATACGATTTCTGAGCCTGCCAAGTGTTAATTGGTGTCTGCCCTGACCACAGTACAAGTAAGATTCAGAGCCAGTTAATGTACAGTCATGAATCTTGGCTATTGACAGAGTGAGCCAGGATACCAGAAGGCAGGAAAAAGTGCAATTATTATGAGAGCAGCTCACAGAGGATCTTTTCAGAGATCACTTCCACATAGCATGTCAAACCATGCTGTTTTGGTCCCAGCCACACAACGGGGCATTACAGACTTTTATGAGGGAATAATCAGACTAGCTGCTGAAATTTCAGAGGAGCCTGTAACACAGCATTCAAACAAACTACCCGTCACCATCAATCTCTGTTTTTAGCAAAGGTAATGAAGTTCCCCAGTACTACTCTGCACTACCTGAACAACATATCCCACTGCAAACACTCTTGTCATGGCACAACAGAAAGTTGATTTGATGCAAAGAAGCATCAGAAAGGAAAATAAAAAACTGCTGCTAAGTTCCTGAGGAAAGCTAACTGATTATTATTACAGTTGTCAGGAAGCTGGCTCGGCAGACCTAAATGGTCTCTACTGTTTTGGGGACCTTAACAGGGAGAGAAAACAGCCTACAGAACAAGAAAATGGGGAAAATCTTCCATGCTGATTATTCCTTCTGATGTTTGTGGACACGTTTCTGCAATTCTGATTAAATCTAGACTTGGGTTAGACAGGGAGGTAACACTTTAAGCTTCACCTCCTCTGAGAAATCAGTCATCAGCACTGAGTGACAATCACTTTGCTACTTAGCCATGACAGTCTCAACTTATCCTAATGCAAATTGGCAACAGCTACTTCTGTAGCGTGGTGGAGGAAAACCGAGGAGAATTCAGATCAGGGAATTACCATCATTAACAATCAATTTTTCTCTTAACAGCCACAGCAGATTTAGGATTTCAGAGGCCTTCTGTGACTCAGAGACCCCCTTCTTGTGAGCAATGAGTCTGAAGCTGGAGCCACCACTGCACTTAGGAAAGCTGCTGTTCACGGGGACATCCACTGCTGTTGGTGGCCACAGATTTTGCTGAAGGGTAGGCTTGCTCCTGCAGGTGGAGGGCAGACTACCCACTGCAGGTTTACTTTAATGCCAGTAGGAAAACCAGGTAAGCCCTTGAAGATGGACTATTAGGCAGACACATCCTCTACTTGCCCCTACCTCATGCTACTTCACCTGGGAGCACACACTGGACAATGGCACATCCTCTTGTGCCGAGCTGGCTGGCTGGTGCACACACGAGCACGTGCAGGAACACAGAAAGGAAATACAACCCGGCAAACTAAAAATTAAATACTATGCTTGAAAGGTGCCTCTCAGAATAAGTGGAATGTTTTCTTCTTTAAAAGGAAAAGGAAAGATAGCAGGCTGTTACTGATATGCTCAACTAGCTATGGGTCCTTTGGATGCCAGATACAGCTGTGGTCTTTGAAAGGGAAGAAAAAACTGAAACCAAACTGCCTGCAGCTCTTTCCAGCAAGGTACCATAATCCAAAGCCATTAATCAGTTCCCGATCAATTTTATCTACGAACAGCAGTCGGTCAGCTATCCATTACCACCCATTCATCATGCCATGCCCCATTATTGCACTATTAGCCACCGACCAGGCCTTAGGATGTCCAAGTGCCAGGACACTAGTGTTACTGCTCACCTCGGCTACTGGGATGCCTTCAGGGGGACGGCACTGGAGCAGTACCTCTTGCTCCAGGGACACTTCCTTCCCCAAGGGCTCCTGCTCAAAAGTTTTCCGGAGATCTGGGGAGGGAGAAGGAGAAGAAAAAGAATGAGTAGTATTACTAGCTGGTTGTTTAAGTTACATTTGATTGCCACAGTGCAAAAATGCAAGAGAACTTTCTAAGCAGAAAAAACCCAGCATTTCTAGTTCACGGAAAGTGAAGCACTTAAAAAAGACTGGGACATGTTTTCACTTCATACCAACGTTAAGTGGTTAAAGGTTTCATAGTGAATTTATTATTTATATTGTGGTAGAGCATGTGAACCCAGGGAGGATCCAAGGCCTCACTGTGGAAAGTCACATCCAGACAGAACAAAAATAGAAACAAGTCCCTTCTTCAGATAATTTGGTAAACTACGCCAGTGATGTTCTAAAGAAAGTTACAGAGAATTAAAAATATCTCAAGAACTACAGCATACAAGCTGAGCTGCCTTAAACTCATGGATGAAAGTGCTCGTGCTGTGATTTAATGTACTTTTAGTTTATAAGCATTAACTTTACAGCTTTAGCTATTCGTCTTCACTTTATCAATATCTGTGTATCATTAAACAAATAAATATTACAATAAATAGTTATTGCTATTATGATTATTATTATTAATGTGGAGCTGAAACGTGCTTGGATCCCTGCACAGCACCACAGAAATGTGGCAGGCAGAGAGGGCATAGAATGTGCCTCCACAAACGTCACACCAGCTCCATCACACCGGACAGCTGTGCACTCCAGCTTTTTTGTACACTTCTGTAATCTCTTTTGCATTGGTGGTAAAACAGACTTAAGAAGTCCCTCCTTACCACTGGCTCCATATTTCTGCCACGGACTGGCACTCTCTCCACTGTGCTTGGGAGGACATGGTTCTAGAGAACTGAACATGCAGCCCCAGTAGCATTTGGGAATATTTCTCACTGCTGCTGGTTCCATCTACAAATGGACATGGGGCCATGTTCAAAGTCACACCAAAGAGCTGGCCTGACTTAAAAAAAAACTTGCAAAAAAGTTATTTTTATTTTACTTTTTGTTCTAAAGTCAGAATGTTTCCCTGTACCAGTGCATGGTGAGGTTGCATAAATACTTGTGTCATCTTGGAAACATATTGTATGGGAACAACTTAAAAGCCAAATACTTCATATTTTGAAGCCATAACCTGCAGCTGTGCTAGAAAACAGGTCACTGAATTGAAACAGTTTACAAATACACCATCCAAAGAGTTATTTTTGACCTAGACTACCTCCAAGAACTGATTTGCAACTGACTCCTCAAGGAACTTTCTACCAAAAGGCAAAAATGGGCCAGGTAAATGTACAGATGCAAAAGGTGATGTGGTGTTTGGCATCAAAATCAGTTCCTCTGAAACTCACCTTCAGATAGCTTGAGACATCTGTCTCAGCCTATATGGGGAAATACGTTATTTCAACTACTTGGAATTAAATGTGAATATAACCATGACATTGACAATCTCTGCCATAGCTGCAGATGCTGATTTTGACTTATATTGATAACATGGTAAACTTCTAATGTCCTTAAACCCATTCATTTCCCTAGTGAAACTGAGGCATGTCTGTCCTTCCCATGCATCACAGACACGAGAGGAGGGATCCCAAACCCTACTTCCTCCCTCTCCGTCCAACACACAGGGCAGGGATGCTGAGAGCCCCTCTGATGGGGCAGGATTTATGGCCACAGTTTAGGGCACAGAAAGATAAGCCCTGGCAAATCTCACCGTGGCAATATAAGAACTTAGTGCCTCCAGCTGTCCCCTTGTTTGGGAGTTACCCTCTGTTGAAAGGAAGCACACACCAGTATCACAGCTACCACCATACAGAATCCACCATTTTAACCTCAGTGGTTGATTAAGGGTGCTTTAATCTACAACACTGGACAACTTATGGCAAAGAGGAGGAGCAAACATCTGAAAGTGATCATTTATTAGGATCACATGCCAAGCTTCTCCAGACTGTGCCTGTCAGCATCTTTGAATACACATGGGAGTTATTCCAGGCTAGCAAGGATCATTCATGTGAGAGTGAGTGTCCACAGCAAGACAACAAGCCAGATTAGGCTTTCTCCAATGCCTGTACATAGCTCCCACTGCGTTGCCAGCTCCATCACCAGCCCACCACCTTCATCCTACCCTCTCTGACAGGATAACCGGGAACATTTGGATTGCACAGCTCAATTTGAGCTGTACAACCAAAACTTCAGGTGCCCTGTGAGTAGGAGTCATTCCAAGGACAAAATGCTGAGTTTTGGCTTGATGTACTTTTTCATAGAACAGTTAGGGTTAGCAAGGACCCCAAGATCATGAAGTTACAGACCCCCCACATGCTAAACATGGAGATGAGCAGCTTTCAGGAGCTGGTGGGTTTCTCAGGATGTGACCCTCTTCCTTTGCCCCAGGCTCCTCACACATCTTGTGGGATCGATATGTATCCTGGGCACACATCACGGCAGGTTAATTCAGTTTGCTTTACATTAGCAAATAACTGGGGTTATATTGCTAGCAGTACCCTTAGGATCTATTATTGCTATTTACACAGGTATTACCTCTCCATCAGGTACACCTTAGTGCATCTAGCAGGTACACATATGTGCACAGTGCAAACAATTGCAGCAGATGTATCATGCTCTGATATCACGGCTGAGGATAAATGACAAAGTAACCATGCTGGTAATAGAAGCGTATAAGCACAGTAATAAATAGCATATTAATAATAGCTTTCAGGTATTCTGTCATGGAGGGATGAAGACAGTAGAGGCAGATTAGATAGATAATAATCTGAGGGTTTTTTTCTTGACACGTTGATTTACTGTCCTACCTACCTTCCTGAAACATTAATAGAGCTCTGAAGTTCGCTATAGCCTCATATGCACAATAGTCACCTCTCTCATAAAGCTCTTGCCTTAACAAAACCCCCCAAATTTTAGTACATACAAAATAAAATAGCATTAGTCTGGAAATGTATAACAATAGTAAAAAAATCCCACTTTAATCTCTCTATTATCAACAGCTGGAATTGCTGGGTATGAACAGACCCTTCTCCTTGGGAACTACTGCAGTGGGGCTGCTGCAGGTGAGACAAACCCTTCAGGACCCCAGCTCCCCCAGCTGTCCCTGTCCCCAGAGTCTTGCTGCATGTGCCATTCTAATGGTGCCATTGGATTTGAGCAGGTCGATGATCCACAAACTAAAAATACACTAAGTAGGGGCCTTGACATAATAGCCAGTAATGTTCTCAAAGGAGCCATTAGATACTATTGAGTAACTGATAGTAATTTCGGGGGAGGGGGAGAGGAAAAGTACATAATTGTGTATTTACAAGATTTGGAGCTCTTATACCCTATTCTGTTGGCTCTCTCCCATGTGTTCATAGCTTTATCCCACCGGAACTATCCCATCACCTCCCACCACAGCCATGCCACCTACAAAGAGCTACAGATGGCAGCTGTGCAGGGCAGGTTTTACCTAACCAAGCACCAGGTTTGCTGGTTGTAATAGACAAACGAGTTAATAAGGTGGTTTTTTAAGTGATGAAGAAGTGGAGGGCCTGCACAAACAACTCTGTCACCTGCGCTAATGATCATAAAACAGCACTGGGTTTTGAACTTAACTGCTTTCTTTTTCTGTGGCCCTTGCTATGACTTCTGTAACAACACTGTCCTTCTTATCCTTCAATCTTCAGCTTCCTTTGCCATATAACCATTACAGTCATCATGGCAACTTCACACTGTCAGCTGGGAGTGGGTGAGCTTGCTAATGTACTGAGGGACTTTGGATCTTTCCCAAGCAGACTATGTTCAATAACAGTTGTCACTTTTTTGAAGTGTCATGTAAGTTACAATTCCTTACAAGCAAGGACAGAAGGGATACGTTTTCTCAGAGAATGGCAAAACACAAATAAAATACATCCCATTAAAAAAGAAAAAAAAAAAGAAAAAGAAAAGTTTTAACAATCTACAGCAAATACGTCTGAAAAAAGCAAAACAATAAAACAAATAAAACATTCGATCCATTCTGGATCAGGACCTCTTTGTCTGTGAAGTGGCAGGATGAACTACTAAAGCCTCAGGTTGGCAGGAGGCCTGTTATTGCGACAATGAGAGAGAGCCTTCTCTACCCTCACCTTCAATAGGGAGAGACACAAGAGAGAAGTTGCAGTTTCTTTCCATTATTACTTGGGTAATGAAGGATAATCCCTGATTGTCTGTGTTAGTGATACTCCTCCTCCCCTTATACAGGTAATATTCCTGCCACAGCTCATGTCCCGCAGAGAGGAGCATACCCTGGTGGACAGTGACGCTGAAGGGTCCCTCTTGTTTTTCCCACCAGCTCTCTTACATATTTCACCCAGCTGCAGGTGGAGATGTCACCACCAGGCTCAGAGCACAGCCTGCACCCACATCCCTCACCTATAATTTCCCCTGAAGGCTGTCTTCATAAAAATAAACCAAGGGTAAGAATTAAAAATTCTGGTCTGCCAGCTTGAGCCAGACTTATCTTCTTTACTAATGTACAGTCTTAGTAAATTCAGAGGGGACTCTTGTGGCACATATCATAGCACATTTACAGCATACTTAAGATGAGACTTCCCTCCAAGACTCCTGAAATACTCCTGCACAACCCCCTCTGGTAAGGACAGATGGCTGCATTCAGACCCGCATTGAAATGAGAGCATTTCCACAAGCATAAAACTGAAACAGTGTAATAATCTCAGTGTGCACCATATTGTTACATTTATTTCTGAATCGCTATGCTTTTTGCAGGAGAGGGGCATTAGATCTTAATTTTGATGCACTACTAAACGACTTCCTTTCATGTTTAATGAAATTTTACCTTATAAACCACTCAGAAGTTGCATTTTCACCTGCTAAAGGTAATAGTTTCTACAGGAACTCATGGCATTTCCCCACTTCCTTTTCTACCTGTCAGCTTCTAAGAAAAAGTAAAGAATGACCCTATTCTTTTTTTTTTTAATCCAATGTATTTTATCTCTTTGCTGTTTCGGGTTTTACTGTGATGGGTGGGTGGGTAAAACTTTAAGGATATCTTCTATCATCTCTGAGAAATGTGATAAGAGGCAGACCAGACACCTTCAAGGCAGTGCTAATGCAACGGTGACTAATGAATGAGCATGAAAAACAGACACTTGTCAGCCACGAATTAGATGTAAACCAGAAACGAACAGAACAATGCAGCATTACTGTCAGGGAAAGATGGATTTCTGCCCTTGGTAGACCTTAGACTCTGTGTGCCTTCTAGCAACTCCAACATCAACTTCCTTTCTATAACAAACAATCCAAAAAATGAGCAAGCTTTAAGGGCACAAGAAGAAAAACCACATTATTTTCTAACCAACTTTCATAGTAACTATGGCCATTGAGAGCAATACCTTTGGTGTGTGCTTTCAGAGAACTAAGGTTTTAAGAATGCGAAAAGACTTTCACAGAACATACGTATTTCCATATAGGAGACAGCTTTTTTTATATGGGTAAGTATATACAGGTTTTATACACACATATAAGACCAAACATGTCATAAGCAAAACTGCAATTAAAACACGAGGAAAAAAGGGAATATGGTTTGATATTATTTCAACCATTATTAAAGGATCTGTATCCTTTATTGAGATATTGAGATATGAAGTAGAGAGCCAAGCTCTCCATTTCAAGTATACCTCCTAATGCTGAGAGTGTTTTCAAGAGGCAAGGTTCAATGCAGGTTTCAATTTACCTAAAAAAATGAAACCTAGCCTAGAAAGAAATACCCAAATAAACAGAAAAATAATTGTGGAAAAAGAGTGGGAAAATATTGTACAAAATGAAGGCGGATCTACATACTTGTGAAAACACATCTCACTGCACTTATTCCCAAACTCGGATGACTGATGCTGAGTTAGAGAGACATGAGTAACATTGTAACACCAGCCTGTTCCTTTTCCACCACTTTCCATGATGCTGGTGCAGTTCAGAGACGCTTTTTTCTGCCAAAAAGGCATTACAGACTGAATTGCAATTGTGATTGTAAGAAACCATGTGCTATCAGGCATAGTTTGGCCTCTCTTTTCTGTTCACAGCTGAGTCTATGGCCTCTGTGCGGGAATCAATCACACTGGTGGTTAAGTAATGGAAAGGTTAGGTACAAAACTCTTTTTTTTCACTTTGTCCTTGTGTAGTTCCAGCTCTCTGATGTTAATTAGATCAAACCAGATTTCCACTGAGACAGCCACAGGAGAGCCATCAGACTGGAACCCAGGAGATCCCTCTGAAACCTCTATGAATTGCTGTTTTAAATGTGTTGCCTTGCCCTGCGGAGTCCCCTGCTCTACCAGCCGCACGCTGGGTGTGGATCAAAGCCTCCTGCCCTCCTTCAGTGTGCTGCTGCTCATGGGATGAGGCCACAGTTGGACAGGACTGTGCTTTCAGGTAGCCCAGGCATCAGCGGCTGGACCTGAAGACAGAGGCAGTAAGTCAACAGCTCTAAACCCCATCTTTACGCTCAACACACAACTCTGTGCCACTTTTCCCTTCTCTGGAGGGCCTGTTTCATATCTGGCCAGCTCTAAAGACAAATGCCATGGCACAATGAGGCTGCTCCAGCCACCGTGTCAGCCCGAAGAGGAACATCAGGGATGGATCAGCTTCTCCCTTTCCAAAGATGCCTGGCAGCCCATGGCTTGGTCTGAACTTGTCCATGGTCTTCCAGCCCACACAACCAGCATTAGCTTTCACAGCTGAGCAGCTGATGGGGACTGAAGCAGACTTCTTGGAAGTGAACATGTTTTGGATTATGCAGGCTGCTAGATCTGCTGACCTAAAGTATGGAATGAGATGAGGAACACCCTTTGCTTGCCAGGATACAATCTGCAAGATGCTTTGCCTGAGCCCTCTTTTATTCACTATGTATTTACAGCCTGAGTAAATAGGAGGTGCACGTTTGTCAGGCCCTCATTCTGCCAATGGCATCTTGAATGAGTTGGGGATAACGCTGCACCCTGACTCCTCAGAGACTCACCGTCTGCACATCCGCAGAAAAGCCTTTTTTTCCCTTCCTCCCTTCAGCTCTAAGCTATTTCAGCCAGCTGATGGTAAGACAAAACACTCTTTGCATCACAGCTTCCATGGGGGCTATGCTTATGGACGTAAGTGTACTTACTTCCATAGTAAGTATGGAACTTACTACACATTTGGTGTAGTGATAAAAACCAAAGCAATAAAACAAATAAAACATTTCATCCATTCTGGACACAGACACTCTTTGTCTGTGAAGAGGCAGTATGAATTATTAAAGCATCAGGTTGGCAGCAGTCCTGCCAACATATTTGGTATTGATACCAGTGTAAAAAATATAAGCAAGCAAACTGAAGAATTCACTGAGCAGATGGGTTCCCAGGTGTACACAGGTCCTCCTCTTATGTTTTTACTTGATAGTCAGTATTTCTTGCTTTTCTTTTTAAGCTTAACCTGCAAACTAACGTTTAAAATTAATTCTATTCGTTATTTTATTTGGTGACTGAAGATGGAATCCAAAGTTCTTCCTTTTCAGATAAATTTAAATGTAAAGTTCAAATGACCTAACCTTAACAGCTGCCTTTTTAGATGACAGATACACCAAAGGTACTGAAGATAGACATTAGAAGCATCAGGATAACACTGCAATTCATATGCAGTATTGAATTTACAACACACTGAAACACTAAAATAGAAAATAATTTGCATAAAGTTGGTATTTTGTTATTGTTGCTCTTCCAATACACTAATTTGACTCACACAGCTGGTCACTATCAAAATATACACAACATTTTGTTAATTTCCTGGCTGCATCTATGCTTCACCATTAGGCATTAAGCAGACTCAACTGAAAGATGGTAATTTCTTAGGCATGACAGTGCAGGTAGGATATTCTCAAGGCTCCTACTGAGGGATTAAATTCATATAAATTCAGTAAAGTCATTTTTTAAGCAACACTAACAATTAAGTCAAGTCCACCTTAATTTATATAGTCTTAGTTCTTTATTAAAAAGCAATGTAATTTGTATTTATTACTGTTGCAACCACACCCTTAAGCCTGGGAGCCAGTCATACCCATGTTAACTTGGGAAGCAGTACAGAAACACACCTGTCAGAAGCAAAAGCAGAGTGGTAGTATATCATATCAAATATGTTAAATGCTCAGTTAACTTCTCTGCTGCCCTTCCCATGGTCTGCTGTTCTTTCTTCTGTAATCTCAGCTCAAGACCACATGCCTCAGTTATCCCTTTAAAACTACAAGCAATAGATATCGATTACTGGCAACTTAAATGGTACACAAGGAAGGAATTCAGCTCCTCTCTCTGCTACCTCTCATAAGCATTTACCAAAGTGCACAAAACACAATTTTTACTTATTTTTAAACACTGCATATCCTGGATATACCTTCCTATCAACATTTTCACATGATGTCTTCTTGGCTCTCTCTCCCTATCTCAACATCCACCCAACTTTGTATTTGTTGCAATGAGCTCTAATGCTTTGGTGGCTATAGGAATATGCCCTCACAGCATTGCTTGGATTAGGTGTGTGAGGAGAGGGTAAAAAGGCACTGCAGCAACAGAACACAGAGCACGGGCCCCAGTACTAAAAGGTGAGATAACCAAGTGCCAGTAAAGAATCTGTGATTTTTTTTGTATCTGTTTCTTTGTATGACTGCATACCTCTTAAGTGGAGATAAGCCATCAGATGAACTAGTCTGCTTTCCTGAACTGCATTTATCTTATCAGTATACATTATCTGACATGCATATATTAGCTACATGCCTTTGAAAAAATGTCTGGGGGAAAAAAGGCTTTTAGATAAGTACATAGGAAACCAGGATCAAATTATACAAAAGATTAAGAAGCACAGTTCTTTACTACACCAGGGCCTTTAAAAATGTTTTATTTAAAATTCATATTTTAAGATAATGAATAAAGAAAGAGACTATCCACATTCATTACACCTGGAAAGACTGGGTAACAGAAATTACAGAGAAAGCTGCTTTCTTTCTGCTTTCAACAAATCCAAATCCTGGCAGCAGGTTTAGGGCTTATATTCTTATTAGATTTTCTCAAAGACAGCATAGGTTAACATCATGAAGTCAGTGAAGCTACAGCAGCACCAAACTGGAGCACATGAAAAGTGAGGTTGCTCTATGCACATGGGCTCAAAGCAATTTGTCTTAGCCACCCTTTTATTATTTGATCTAAAATTAGGTCAAATGCTGCAGCTATTGTTTTGTCTTTATCAGATGTATTCTCCAGTGGGTTTAACTCTACTCTTGGTTACACAGGCACAGACCTCATTCATTCCTTTAACAGAAATTTTGCCCTGTTAGTTTTTACCTGTTTAATGACATCAGTCTTGTTACATGAAATTCACACTAAAACTTTGTATTGGGCTTGGGATTTTTTTAAGCCAAAGGTAAAACTACTCCCAACCTCCCTCCTTCCCTCCACAAAAGTAACAGAAAAAACTGTTTTGAAACATATTAGTAGCTCCTAGTGCTCCTGATAGGATGTGCCTAGAATAAAAAAAAAAAAGTGTGAATAAATAGGAAATGTGTTTTAGCACTTTCATAGGCAAATATCTCAGAAAATTTATTATATCTTTCCAGCTCTACCAAGATATATGTTCGGCGTCCCTACTTTGTTGCTTACTGAGATATCTAGAATGGCAAAATCAAAATTAATCACAACAAATCTTCTAGTTTGAGAGGACGAAATGCTCAGCTCTGTTCTCATGGGGAGACCAACGCCTCAGGAAGATGAATTCCATGAAATAGGAAAAAACCCTTCTTTTCAGAAACAGCCTGCACAGAAGGGAGTGATTTCCTAGCATATTCGTGGTCCAGAAGTACAATGGCAAGATGTCATTAAATTCCCTCAACACTAAAGGGAAGCCAGGATGTTGTCTTTAGACTCATACTCTTTTCCTGTTTATATTGCTAGCATGAGCATCCTTTGAAAACCAGCAGCATCTTCACTACATATTTATAAATTACTCCCTTCCTGAATAACTGAAGCTCTTGGCCAGAGCGATGTTGCAATTGATTTTCACAGAGAACGTTCATTGACTGGGTTGTTATGTACTTTCTGACACATGCCTGACCCTGCATTAAACAAATACAAGCCGCTTTTCCAGGATGCACATTTTTCACACTTTCAAATTACTTTTCAGTTAATTCTATTACACGCTCAGTGAACAGAGATGGTGCATGCTATTTTTTTTGTTTGTTTGTTTTAATGGAGTGCAGCTCCAGCCCTTAAGAAGACAAAATAATTCCAGAATTAAGACTAGTGGGCATAAGGGAGAAAAGAGAGAAAGAGTAGAAAGAGCAAAGAACGAGGAAGAGGAGAAGAAGGAAGAGAAAGAAAAGGAGAGAAGCTTTTCTTACTGAACTAGGTATGGCTAGTTATGCTACAGTTTATCACCAGCTTCAGGTATTAAGATAAATAATAAAGTAACTTAAGCAGAGCACTTTAAATGCTCCATTCACCCCTCACCTTTCCTAAAGGTGTCAGTGCTTACCTTTTGTACCAGTTAAAAGTGAAGTCTGTGTCAAAGATACAACTAGAGCTGCAGACAGAGCTGGAGAGATGGACTCTTCTGTCCCTCTTAAATTTTGGACATCCTTGATTTTCTGGATTAATAAATACTGCATGAACCCTACCTTGCATTCCAGTCTCATGGCACACTGTGTAAACATTAGAAGACTTAACAGATGTGCTTAAAGTTTATTAGGAAACAACTATTATATTGCCAGTTCATATTCAGTGCTCTGAAGTCAAGGCTGTGAATACAGACAAGTCTCGGTATATCGATCTTAAGGTCCTTTCCAACCCTAATTATTCTATGATTATATGACATCTGAGTCCACAGTTTAAAACAGTGATCTTGTAGACGAAATGACATCCTGAAATAAGGCATATACCCCACATTATATGTCTGAGTCCCTAAAAACGCCAACCTGAGCTACCTGAGAAATTTATAGAAATCTGCGAAATTGGAAATGGACAATTTTGCAGTGAATGAGCTTTTGCTGCTGTTCGAAAATCTGCAGTTTGAAGGCCTTCAACCCTTAATCCCAAGGAGCCTAAGTGATTTGCCTGCACCACAGCTGTCCTAGAACCCCAAACTGATGAACAAAAGGTAAAAAAACTTCAGTAAAACACAAGGCTTATTTGAGTTACAGTCACATAAAACTCCCTGGAATTTATTTACTGTTCTAAAAAGGCCCACCAAGACTCTAGAAAAATCACTGAACTGATTGTTCCTCTCTCTCCAAGACATGGTGAGAAAAAGAAGCAAACTATATTTTGAGTGCCTTCAACAGAAATTTGGATACCTGGGAATAAATGCCAATTGATGTAAAATAATTTGCATACACATACAATGATTATGTGCTATATAGAAATTAAGTGTATAGGTACAGCAGTGCACAGAAGTTACTTAACCATAAAATGAAATACACTCTGACTTCTAAACTGGGTTAATTTCATGATCATCTGTCAAGGGCTATCTGGCAGATCATGAAAATCTACTTAATGAGTTAACTTAGGAGTCATAATCTAAAAAACCTGTTCAAACATTGCTAAGCCTCTCTGAAGTGCTGACTGCTTAGAAGAAAAGAAAAATGAAATAGCTCTCTTTTGTTTCAGCACAGAAAAAGAAAATCCTCAAAGTCTTGTAAAGTTTCCTGCCATGGGAAAGCACTATGCACGTATGTAATGACATTTCTAATTTTTCAGGAAGACAGTCTGTACAATAATTTCAACTCCCCTTAACCCTGGGGAAATTCTTATCTGAGGTTAGTCCTGTACTTTTAGTCCTCTATTTCCAGTCAGTTACTCGGACTAAAAACATTCAAAAATGGGTATTTAAATTGAACCTTCGAGATTTGTATCTGGATGTTTACACAGAAGATAACTCCTCTTTAAGGATTTAACCACAAAATACTTTTTCAAGAACAAAAGGAAAATCAAGCTCTCAATTGAGAGTTTTAAATGACATAGAGTCCTCCCTCTAACATGTCTGTGAAAAGCTTTATTTGGCTGGAAGAACTCTCCTATCTCATTATAAATTGTTAGGCACAAAAGTGCAGGAAATGTAAGTATGCTGCAAACCCAGCTTCTAATGACTTTTTCTCACAAAATCCATTTTTGCTGAGGTGAAAACAGTGGAAGAGATACAATTCCAGACGATATATTTTGTTCCCATCATACAAAGCAGGATTTCATCATGTGAAAGAGAAATGGGAGTCCCCAGTGTGACTACTCAATTACAGAGAAAAGCATCTCTTTGAAAATTAATGAACATTAAATATTTGTACAGTCAGATGAAGATCTGTTTTCAAGGAACTGGTTGCCCTGTGTTCTTGGGGTCTAAGCTGGGAATGGTTCAAAATAAATACTGAGGTTAGTAGCCATGAATAACAATGATGAATTATTAAGGTTGAGATGACCACTTTCAAACTTGTACTACCAATCTGATTACATATGTTAAACACACACTTGTTTCTTTGTTAAGGAACAGCAGCTTTATTATGTGGATGCAGAGATACATATTTTATTTGCAGAAAAGGACCTGGGGCTCCTGGTGGACAACAAGTAGACCAAGAGTCAGCAATATGCCCTTGTGGTAAATAAGGCTAATAGTATCCTGGGCTGCATTAGGGAAAAGTATCGCTAGCAGGTCGAGGGAGGGGATCCTCCTGTGCTCAGCACTGGGGAGGTTATACCTGGAGTACTGGGCCCAGTTCCACTTTTTCACTGTGAGGGTCACCAAGCATTGATGCAGGTTGACCAGAGAGGTGGTGGGGTCTCCTCCCTTGAAGATATTAAAAAGCTGCCTGGAATCAGTCCTGGGCAACTGGCTGTAGGTGACTCTCTATGAGCAGGGATTTGGACCAGATGACCTCCAGAGGTCCCTTCCAGCCTCAAACATCCTGTGACTCCATGAAATGAACAGCTGTCACCTCATTTCATAGCTTACTTTGGTAATATTCCTATTCATTGGCTTCAGACATTTTTCTTGAGAAATATAACTGCTATACTCAAGAAACACTGTTTTTGATGCTTTTCCCACACACAAAGGAGAAGAATGAGATTTTGCTCTTAAGAACAGTATAAACTGAAATCCTTAATGCTTCTGAAGGCTTTAATTCTAGTACACATTCATAACTGCAGAAAATACAAATCCTAACTCATTGGAAACAAAATCTCTCACTCAGAAGGCAGAGACTCCCCTTTTCCTCACCCAAACAGCATCAACTCAACATGCAGAGCAAAGACACTCACATGCAATGCGGACATAGGCTTTCCGGCTCTTGGTGGTGCCTGCAGAGCTCCAGGCAACACACTGGCACCAGTAATCTTCAGGACCAAAGAGCTCCTCCACTTGCTGGCGGGAAATCTCAATGCTTACCTCTCGGACAATCAGACCTGTCAGGGTACAAGTAATGCTGGTCAATATTAGGCTTATGGATAGAAAAAAAAAGTGTAGGTACACAAGTCGGCTTGCAAAGTTGTGAGACCTTACAGCTCTCTACCAAAATCTACTCAGCAACATTGACTGTCATAAGGATGTGAAGGAAAAACCCACCACTCTGTCTGCATAGTAAAAGAAGTGGGTGAATGAATAACTAAGCAGTGCAATTTTGACTTTATCATTTATTGCATGTATGTTAGACAAGCAAGAGGAATAGCACCTCATCAAATACCATGTACCATGTCCCTCGGACAATTTACATGAAGTGACAATCCAGCCCACTTTCAGTTTCATATGAATATCATACAATCCCAGAGTCATTCAATTTATATTACTCCTTCAATCCTCCACCATTTCATCTCCTTTTGCTAGATAGATACAGCACAGGGAGAAGTCCTGTTCACTCAGACACTGAACTACCCAGGAAAATGGATTTTACCATTGCAGAAAATGTCCCAATACTCCGCAAGGATGAGCGCATGGGCTGCAGTACAGTTATTGCAAACTGCAGTTTGGGGACTATTATTGTCATATAAACTGCAGATAGTGTGGTATTTTTCAGGTGATTTTATAATACAGTACCTGATGGTCCCCCTGGCCCTGTCCTCCATAACGCGTCACAGCGCAACCCCTCCTGAAACCCACAGTTGCACCAATGATGACAGTGACCCACTCGCTATTCTTCCAATACTTGCCCACATTTCCCACACTGTGCTCTCTGTCAGGAAGCTGTTTTGTGTCTTCTAAGTGCAAGGAAATATTGTGGTGCCTCAGACACCACTGCAAGAATCGTTGGTAATGTGTTGATCTTCTAAAGACAGCAACTGTGTTTCATACTGACACAACTCCTTTCCCTGCCTCAAAATGCTCCTCTTTCCAGCCATGATACTGGGCAGGGGTGGGAGAGAGTGCTTACATCCTTGTCATCATATTCGGTCTTTGTTGTCAATGCCAAAGTATCAGTAAACTTCTCCTATGTGTCTGACACTAGAAAGCACCATCACCATTTCAAAAACACACTCTTGCAAACAGCCTTGAATATATAAATCCACATACAAATATTTTGTTTAGTGAGGCTGATTTTCTTTTTCCTTCCAGAACTGCCAGGAAACTCAACTGAAAGATCCTTGGATTACAGCATGCACAGTTTGCCCCAACACCAAACACCAAAGGGAAGGTCCTTTTGCTGAGCGCAGACTTGAGCCCGTGGAGACCAGCTACCCTCAGCCTCCTACCACACAGCTTATTTTGTGATATTCATAACGTGAATGCTCCCAATTGTACAGCATGGCATGTTCCTCAAGTGCTGGAAACCAAGCCAGTCCTTTGATTTGCTCCAGCCTCACACAGGCTCCATTCAGGGAGCCAACGATTAATTATTGTTTGTACACAGTTGTGCACTGTCACTGAGGCTGCATGCTGTTTGCATCCAAAACTTGGTTAACAACAGCAGAAAGGAATTAATGCATGTAATACCATAGACTTCTCTGGTGGTAATGCCTTCTAATGAGGTGCATTTTCCTGCTAGAGACTACCACAGCCTAGCTCCCTTCTTACTCCATTATCCTTGACATATTTAGCCATTGAATAATCAGCTACTTTTGGGGAAACACTTCAGAGCTTTTCTCCTTGAAATGGAATACTGAGATTATGGCAACTGCATTCCACTCCAAAAAATGGAAATCAAAGTGGTGCATGGGCATTTGATATGCAGTGAACACTGTGCTACAAACTTGTTCTGCTTTGATGAGCTAATTTGGCTCCAAAAGGGGTCTGAGGGATAGTTTTTGTCCTATTGAGAAGAGCATGAAGAGGGCGGGAAGAGAGGATGTACATTACATGCATAAAAATAGTTATATTTTCCCAGTATGACTGCTGCTGGCCTAAAGATTACTTCGGTTCACTTCCAGTTTTTATAGCACTAGCCCAGGGAGCCTTTGAAGGTTATGATATTATGTTTTTATAATAAGTCTGATTATGACAGAGCTTGATGGAGCAATGAACTTTGTTACCTGAGGGCTAAAGCAAGTAGGCTCATAATAACAGTACCAGTTAATAAGGATTATGAAATAGTCTTAACATTCAGGACACAAACACCGTTTTCTGATAGTCTGTTGAAGATACAAAACCATACGATAAGGAGTTCCCATTGAACACACCAGCAGAACTTTTTATCTCTGACTTCCTGAGACACTTTCTAATTCAAAATAACAACCTGCTCTAGGTAATGTCTTCTGGGACAGCTGTAAAGTACTGATAGCTTTCAGGTTATTCAAAGTAATTTGGTCTTTGATCTTTGAGAAATATCAGCAGTTGTGCCATGACCAGAGATGCACACCTTTACATACCAAATAGATGCCCCTTCTGTTTACAAGCAAAAAATATTGTGTCTTTGTCTCCAATGTAAACAATTTTTCCTTGAGTTCAAAAAGTATCAAACCAGTTGATGATGCCACGAACTATTCCTTCCCAGCACTGCCCATTGCCACCTCATTTCGCTAGCAGCCACGCTGATTTAGGAGAAACCTCTCACCAGCTGCAATGCACCCAGCCTCAGGCTCTGAGGTAAGCACAAACGGATGTGTTCCCTTCTTGTACCAACTCCTTCTGCTACCATACTTCAACATAACCCCTAACAGAAAATCCCTTTCTAGGCTAGATTACAGAAAACACAGTTTGCGGAGGTATCTCAGACGGCAACTGCCTTGTTACCAGCTGACATACTGCTGTACATCAGATTTCACAGGGGAGCTGGTACAGTCTGTCTGCTTTCATTCAAGAGCGTATCGCTTATCTACCTGAGGTGGGAACTGAATGCAGGACAACCCTCGTATGATGATTTCAAACAGAGATCTTCACCTTATCCCTGCCAAAGCTGCTTCTGTTTCTACATCAAAGAACAGTAACTGGAGTCATTAAAAAGAAAAAAAGCCGAACAACCCATGTCTCAGTATTTCCAAACAATGTGATATGCTGCGCCTCTAGTTCAGGCAACTGTTTATTGAACTGTTTGATTACATGTGAGTGTGCAACCTCTAAGTGCAAAATTAGAAATCACTTTATAAAATGAGTCCCTATATTTTGCCTAAATATATGTAGGACAAAACAGATTAAGAGATTAGCAGTAATTTAACCTATCTGGTATTGGCCAGTTCTACTTTGCCACAGAGCAAAGTAAGAAATTGTCACCTTCTCACAGAGAATATCTCCTCCACCTTATGTTCTTTGTTAGAAATATGTTGAATTTTTCAGTCTAGTTCCTCATATGGCTAAGCACTTGAAGATATGCAGCATAAATGTTTTCTTACAACACTTGAGTAAGCTGCATATTTTCAGAATTAATACAATCACATAGATGGTGGCACAATCCATCAGAAGTCAGGACCTTCCTATTTCAAAGCAATGCAATAACAAAGACAGTGGCAGCTAGAATGCTTGACAGGTCCCTTCTAATGGGTATAAGTACATAAGGAGCTGACCAAAGGGATATTCCAAACCATATGATGTCATGCTCAGCATATAAATCTGGGGGAAGAAGGAAGTGGGGGTACATTTGGAGTTGTTATGTTTTGTCTTCCCAAGTACCCATTACACATGATAGAACCCTACTTTCCTGGAGATGACTGAACACCTGCCTGCCCATGGAAGCGGTGAATGAATTCCTTGCTTTGCTTTGCTCATGTGTGTGGTTTTTGCTTTACCTCTTACACTGTCTTTATCTCAACCCGTGAGTATACTATCCCCCATCCCACTCAGGGGACTGAGCAAGCAGCTGCATGGGACTTAGTTGCTGGCTGGGGTTAAATCATGACAACCAGTCTAGGATACCCTCTTGCCCCTAATAGTTTTCTGTCCAGCTGAGGATGGAGCTCACAAGACGACTCAGGGCATTTGGCATAATCAGTCTACAATTATGTCCCAGTCCTGTGAATTAAATAAGTTCTCCATAAATGACAAATTTTGCATATTTAGTAGCACAGCATATACAATTACTCATTTCAATAAAACGAATGTATCTCTGGGACTAATACAAGTTGGGCTCTGCAAAGGAGTACGAAGGAACCAGAACTTTACATATTTCTGTATTTGCACATTAATGAAGGATTAATGGGGGAAGAGAAGCAGAGGGAGCCTTGTTCAGTCTGCCTACTGCTAATGTGTGCAGCCAACTAAGCACTGGGGAAAGGCCCTGGCTGATGGTATATATCAAAATAAAATTACTACCCCTCCTGGAGCAAAAGGAAGTCTGAAGGGGGAATTGTGCCTTATATACATGGTCTCTTATTATAAGTTGTATCCTAGAAACATAATCAAGCAAAGACACACTTCATTCACATGGTCCCCAAGTGCTTAACGTAGCTGTCTGTACAAATTGTAAGGTAGATTATCTGGTCTTCAGAGGCAGAAATGTTATCTTTTTTAATGTATGCAAATGTAATGTAATTGTATGATATTATGGTAGATTATTAGTAACTGCAGTAATAACTCAAGGGTTCCACATTGCACCCTTTGAAGTAATTGGCAAATCTCCCAATGATTTTAATAGGAGCAGATTTGCCAATCAGACTCATTTCTTTCTAGAAGGAAACAAAAACGTCTTACAAGGTTCTGCAACTGCATGTGACTGCACAAGACAATAAATGATCAGAGTAAACATCTGAAAACAGAAGATTATTATCAATTAATCAAATGTAATTATCCAGCCTAGAGTCAGTCTAGGTCACAGAGTTAGTAGTTACACCTCACTGGGCATCATCCTGCCAATTATTTTGATGTATTCTGGCTGCCATAAATGTTCTACATTTTATATTAATACCCCACATGTGTGAATATATTCCTCAGGATTTTGATAGAGCGATTTTTGTGGAAGTATTATATTGGCATGTGTTTGACTCTCTGGCACAACACTAAACAAGAGCTATTTAGTTGCAAGACTAAACTGTGCTTACAAACTCTAAGAAACTGCATGGATAATTTGTTTATTTTCTCTGTAAGTAGAAGTTCAAACAATTTCTGTGCCTTTGTGGTTTCATTTGCCCAAAAGTTATTTCATTAATTAGTAATCACATATGCCATAAAACACATCTCTCAAGGAGGCGGAACTTTATGACCTACTGGTCTGGAAAAAGACATTACTGTAATACATGCATATAGATTGCAGGTGTATTGCAGCCACTGTAAATAAGTATGGAAATACAGCCCATTTTCATGCAAGTAACTTACAACCCTTTACAAGTCCAATTTCTTGAAATCAGTACCCAGAGCACCTCCCCAAACCTGATGCTCAATGCTGTTGGCTCCCTCCCTGCTTAAGACAGCTACAGACTACACCCACTGCATGTATCCCCAAACCTCCCTTCCTGTGGTGTGGTGGGGACACAGAGAGTAGGGATGGTGTTTCTTGATGAGGTAAAAGAGGTTTTGGGAAGTCAGAAGCAAAACAGATCTGGGGTAAGGGGATTCTTCTGCATGTCCATGCAGCGCATGCTGCTATAGAATCGAATTATATGGCATGTAACTTAGAAAACCACAGTGTATCCCTACTCGGATCCTCAACCCAGACACAGAAAAACACGGTGGCTTGCTCAGTCCTAAAAGAAATCAGTGCCAATCAGAACAGCCCATACTTTCTGAGCCACAGTTCCTTTTCCTAGCTATGAGGAGTAGGAGAGGGACGCGAAGAAGCACTTTATGAATGTTGCTCAGTCAGGACAGGTTTGAATGACGTAAGTATACATATTTTTAAATGCAAGATGAGAGTGGAAGGAGAATCCTGACACCAAAAATGAAAACTGGAGTTTCACAGTAATTTCAGGAGGGGCTGAGTTATCTCCATACTATTTGGCAAAAAGTATGAAAGCATTTTCAGTTCTCATAGTCCCCATCTGTCTTATATTTCATACAGAGCTTCATCCAAAAATCCTTAAAACAGCACCATATTTTTTGCTTCCTGAAAGTGGCCAAGACCATACTCCAAAGTGGTATGAGTGTAAACAGACTGAATAAAAGGTAAACAGATTGGTTTCTTATTATGCACTCCTTTGACATTAGATTGTTCTCTGATGGTAAAACTTAAGTGACCAAAGCCAAGAATGATGATCTTTTTACTTACCGACAGTCCAGAATAACTTGTCCGTTTTATTTAATCACTCATCATGGGTGCTATAAACAACCTGTCTCTGTAGCAGAAGGCTGATCACTTTATTTGGTGAAATAACCTCTATACAGAGGTAAAAATAAAATCAGTGCTATGTCAGAATTGGAATTTATTTACCCTCTTCCAGAGATGGATCCCTTGCAGTCAGAGAGTTATTCTGCTCAAATATATCAAAGTACTTAAGTTATGGAATTGAGTGTTTAAAAAATGAATAAATAGGCTATGTGCAAGTAGAACAGCTTCAAATATTAAAGTTCTTGCTGAGAAAAATGTACTCTGTGCATCCTAATGGGACAGAGATGATTGCATAACGGCACACTTTGCCTATAGCTTATTTTCTATACAGGGTATCTGTAATCTTAACAAAAGATAGATAGACAGATAGATATCTAGAGGAGGTTTAAAAGAGAAAACAGCTTTAACACCCAGTAATCCTTCATGCTGTGATTGCATGCACCTGGTTTTGCCTCAATACTGCTTCTCTGTAAATCGTGGCTGGCTGGTGACATGAAATGACTGCATGAAGATCACAAACAAGTTTTCACAAATATTAGCTTAAATATTTAAATTAAAGGCTTCCAGCTATTTCTGCTGTCTTAACTTTCTCTTTAGGAAACAGATACATTCTTAACTCAAATTAATACAGATGAAGGCAACAGCCTAATAAAGTCAAGTCTGCCTTAAAACTGATGTCAAGCCCCCACTGGTTTGCTTCAGTTAGCTATGGTATCTAATTACCAGCTAATGGCAGTGAGTTAAGCTAAAATCCCAGCTCCCCTACTATTTTTTAACTGACTTACACAAAAATTACAAAAGGCTGTCTTCAGAGGGATTTTACTTTGAACTGAAATTAAAGAACATGCATTCTATTTGAGTTTTATTTTCTTTTAGTGAAAACAAGTCCCATTAACATCTGAAGGACCAAGTTGCGTAAGATGCACAGATCTTGAATGATGGTGGAAAAAAACCCACATGCCCTGGTCCCTGCCAGCATGGTGGAGGTGGGCAGTACAGCCTTGTGGACTTGTCTCCTTGGGGAAGGTAAAATAGCCCCTCTGTTATCACCTCCTCAGGTCAACCTAGGCAGCTAATTGCTTTACATCACCCTTGAACTATTGCTGTTTAAAACCTTGCTTAGAACAGCATTGAATTGCTTGTTCTCAGCCTATAAACAGTTCAGAGACAAAGGAAAAACACCTCCTCTTTTTTTTTTCTTTCCCCTTTTCTATTCTTTTTTTTTTTTTTTTTTTTTTTTTTGCTAATGGAAGCTATTTTCTGGCTGATGGCATTTTTTGCTAATATGCACAAATTGCTCCAAAATGCTTTGTTCTCTTCCACATGTAACAACGTGTGCCTATTGTCGCTGCTTTCTTTTTTCATTTTTCCTGGTACAATAGTAATAATCATGCTGCAGTATAGCAGGCCTCCAAAGAAAACCTCATCATGAGCATATATTTGCGTTCAACCATGGGCGTCATCATTTCTGAACTCACACAGGCTGTGGTCTAGGGGCAGAAACAAATGCAAGTTGTCGCATCTTGACCAGAGCCATCCCAACATTAAGCAATCCCAAGTGGCGGTAGCCAAACAGTGCTCTGCCCAGCTGGTACTACTTACAGGGATCAGGAAGAAAAGAGGTTATCTGTATAGGAAAGCCTGAGTATGAGCTCTTAGCAGTTCCAGTTTTTGAGTCACAGCCCAGTCTTCCCCTTTTTTGGTTGAGGCACGTGCAGCTGAGAAAAGATGTTGGTTTTGGTACTGGTTTTTTTTCAAGGGCCAGGAAAAAAAAGTGCCAATGGTTTATGTTTTACTTCAAGCTGCAGTTGAGTCTTCACAAAGAAAATCAGTGCACTTTTTATTTCTGGTTCAGAGGATTTACATGCACTTTCTAATGATCTGGGCCTTCAGCAGTGGGTAATGCTTCCCAGTCCCCAGCTTAATGCTCATGCAAAATTGAAGCACTTTTGAGGCAGTTTAGAGCCTACAGATGAATCTCAATGTGCAGGCAAAAAGGAATAATGGTTGTTTAGCACTTCACTAGAAGAAGACAAGAAAATCATGAGGAAAAAAAAAATCTATTGATCTTCAAACATCTGGGAAGCCCACTGAGAGCATCTGAATTTTGAACAGTGTGTTTACATTCCCTTTTTGGAGGGGAGGGGAAGAAGGCAGGGAAATGAACAATAGATGGGTTTGTGTGTAAATTTTTATATAAATACATACACCAAGTTCTTTACGTTCTTGACTAACATACATGCACATATATAGATATATAAAAAAATGTATCTGCACATGTACTTATGTACCACACTCACTCTGTGTGGTTTTGAGAAGCAGAGACAATGTGAAAATGCCTTATTTCTGTGAAGTTGATGCGACCACACAGTTCTTTGCTGGGAACAAGGACAGTCACGACGTGACACAAGGGGTCACTGGGGAGCCTTCCTCAGCAGCTGTTTTCCTCTTTTTCAGTTCACGATGTGTAGACCAGCAGTTTGGGGGAGAAGTGTAAAAGCCCCACCATTTTTTGCTGTTGTTGTTGTTCTGCATGCTAGGGATAGCATTTCACAGCCGACTTAGGTATCTTAAAAAGAAAAACAGAAAAATGCAAGCAGCTGCTTTCAAAGCAGCTTTGTCCAGTGTGCTGTCAAGTGAAGTGACTTTCTCCAGACAGAGATGAAGCTCTGGGAATTTACTGACTGCTCCCTCATCCAGCATGTTTTCAGGGCTGTGCCAGGGCAGCAGTCAAAACACCAGCTCCTGAACACCATGAGATTTTTCTTAGTTTGTAGTGAATAAAAGAAGGCGGCATGCGAAAAGGCAGCCTGGGGGTCACAGAAGTAATTTGGTGCGCACACATTTCTGGATATGGCACAGCTCATGATCCCCGTCAGCTACAGTGAGACACCAGGGATGTAAGCAAGTTGCTCTGCAAATCCACGTGACTTGGGCATGAAAAAAGATCTTTCTCATTATGTAAGTAAATGCCACCAACAGTATCCCTGTAGTTCTTTCTGCCTCAATTTTTTATTATTATTTTTTATTTTTCCTGGGTACCCACTCTGACTGAATTCCAATACTGGTTTCCATCTTAGCTGGAGAACAAAATGATTAAAACTAAGCCCCAAAGCAAGCCCGATTCACCTCTAGGCATCATTACTCTTCAGGCCTGGCAATCCTTACTCCTCTTCAGAGGAGGGCATGGCAACCGAGCCAGGTGCAGTGTCAGCACTTGTTACAGAAACACCATTATACAAGTCACTGGGAAGCCAAAAGCAGCAATCAACTAACCAAGATCCTCTCTCAAATCAAAACCTGGGAGCAAATAATAGAAGGCACTGCGAGGGCTTAAAGATCAGTATTCAGGGGGAAGAAGAGACATAGAAGAGTCTGACAAAAGACTCCTTTTCTGGTCTCACAATCAAAATATGAAGATGGATGAGGGATGAGAAGTTATAAGGAACTGTGAAAGGCATCCCATCAAAACCTGATGAGGAAGAGCTGTACATAACTTTGTAGATGAATGGCAGTCCTGCTGGTACCTACCATATCATGCTGCTCATTTATGTACAAATCAGGAATGCATGGGAATGACAAAATGAATACAGGCAGTGAACCTGCAAAGGCAGCACAAAATCAGATCCTGTACGGGTCAGAGCTGCATGT